>NC_140593.1:701652156-701907156 GCF_964204655.1 Triturus cristatus
CATTGTCACCAGTCTGGCCAGCATTAGAGGTAGGGTCAGGGGAATTGCTACCCCTAGGCCCACCCTCACCTGCTGCCCCACCCACACTGCCTACCCTATCAGGCCCACTAGGCCCTGATATATCATCCAGCTTAAGTATCTTTATGAGATGCTGGGTGGTTGGGCTTTTGCCTGTCTTCAGCTTCCTAATGGAACATAAGGCCCTAAGCTGTGCAAAGGAGAGATTCTCATATTTATAAGGGAGGAGCTCACTGTCTCCTGGCAGGGACCCACTGGTTCCTGGCTAACTAGACCAGGGGTCTCCAACCTTTTCTGTAGTGAGAGCTACTTCTGCTCAAGGAAAGTCTTCCCGAGCTACTAGCAAATACTATACCTGTAAAATAGTGACTACACTATGACCACCCAAAGCAAGATTTTCAGTAGTTACCACCCAAGTATACCAAGTGCGGTAACCAGCAGATATGCTGGGAAAAAGTTCTTCAATATTAAATGCCTCCCCTTGACTTATGGAGTAACATTCAAATCTTGACATGCCCAGTGGCACAAAGGACATAAGCACAGCAGTACGTCTCCCCAGCTCAGCTTGAATTATCATTCACCAGTTTCTGAAAATGCACATTTTTCCTATCTAATACTACTTTCCACTGTGGGCAAACAAACTCCATTTTCCAGAAGAAATTCCATTTTTGAAAACTAAAACTGCCTTTAAAATATCAGTTTTCAGTTTTTGAGAAATGCACAGTCTCAAAACATCAGCTTGTGATTATCATCATGTACTCCCATGTACAAATGCCTCATAGGGACAGACTACTTTGAATTCCCAGGTATTAGTCATATGCCATGGATGCTCACCATTGGTATAGGAAACAATGGTCCTAGACTTCTTTAAAGCTACAATTCAGTTATGAAAAACATTCATTAGTCAAAGGGCATGAGGGTAATTTATATCCTCTGCAGGCGGGCCTTCCTCAGGACAGGGGGAGGGGAGGCAACCTAGGGTGAGGTACAGTCAAGATACAGCCCCTGAGGAAGACCCGCCTGCAGAGGATATAAATTACCCTCAATGCACCAGGGTCCAAACATCAACACTCTCCCCCAGTGGGCCTGCACCTGATATCATCCCAGCCTGCCTTTTCACAGATGAATGTTCTCTGTGCATGTATGTATGTATGTATTTATTTCTTGTTAAGCGCAGCTGTCACCCAAAGGGTATCCTGGCGCTGAGATCCTATCCAACCATCACAGATGTTTATATTGCACTTGGAAACAGGAAGGTCTTAAGCTCCTTTTTAAAAGAAAGCAGATGTTGGCTACTCCTCAGTATCAGAGGTAGAGAATTCCACAATGTGGCGGCCGTATAGCTAAAAGCACGGCACCCATCCTTACTCTAGTGATCCTAGGAATCCTCACCAGAAACGCCGATGACGATCTCAATGGTCGGGCAGTTTGATACCATGAGAAGAGATGCTGAAGAGGGATAGGCCCCAATCCATGCAGCGCTCTAAATACAAGGCAGAAAATCATGAAATGTATATTTGTAAATCCATGAGGGACTGGCCTATCTGTAAAAGTGGTGCCACTATGAACCACGACCAGTTTCACTAAGGATACCACAATGTGTAATTGATTGGTTATTGAATTTGCCTTTTGGATTCATCTCCTTTATATCTTTCGTACCTCACGAGCACTTTCCTTTTTAACACTCCTCTTGGAGCAACCTCTGATGGTGCACTGTTCACACACATGTTGTGACTGTTGAAGGAGGGACTGCAACATGGTCAATCTCCTTGTGGCTTAATTATATTGAGATTGGATACAGACTGGTATGTAGCAGGTCCTATAAGCTGGCACAGTGTGTGTTTGAGTATTAGTATGAGTTACTGTGATAAGTTTGGCTGGCTGTCACTCTGAGGGATTTGAGATGATCAGTGCTGCCTTCTTTAATAGGCACCTACTCTGAAATTGATACTTGGCTTGACTTCACCTCAGAGAGCTAGTTTGAAGGTACTGGCGAGCTACCAGTAGCTCCTGAGCTACTCGTTGGAGACCCCTGAACTAGACATTACTAATCTGTTGTGGTGTATTGCAGTACCTACACTAGTGTGGCCTACTAAACTATCTTGAGTTGTAGAAAGGGTGTGCTATGCCTTAACACACAACTCTAAGTTCAGTAGAACTTACTGTAGCTAAACTTGATATTATATGTACTTTAGGTACCTTTAGTGATTTTCAGTTGATCAATTCAATTGAGATTATCTGGTAAAACAATAGCAAGCTGGAATCCCACCGCTGCCACCAATGTGAGAAGGTGGCCTGATATATGCTGTCCACTAGTTCTAGTGGGCACCTTGTATCAGTCCAAACAACCCCTTATGGTGGATAGGTTAAAGACAACCTTTATTGAAAGCTATCCTAGTGGTAGCTATGGAGAGCAGTCTTCAGGCTAAGTTTTGAAGGAATGTAAAGCAGCTTGTTCTACCAGTCTATCATCTCTTGAATGATCAAATGAAAGGACAAACACGCCAGGTATATATTTAAAATATATGTATTTACAATAAAACACACCCTTCTAGTCTCTTTATGAGGATGGAGTTTGAAGTACTTAATTTACAAGTTAGCAATCAACAGTAATAGCACAAATACACGTTTGGGCCCTAGGGGCGTACCAAACCATATACTAATGAAATGGTATAAGAACCACAACTGAACTAGACACAAGGCCTAGAGTCTGTAGAATCGCTGGGACCCCAAGGAACCACCCAAGGTAGTGACACAGAGGGCCCACGGGGCTGTGTGCAGTGTGTTAACACAACCGCGGGTTCCCATTAGCTTCTATGGGCTACATCGCAGTTGGAAATTTAAAGATTAGGGACAGAAATAGGCAACAGAGGTGCAGAAAGAGGCAAGAGATGTGCAGAAAGAGGCAAGAGAGGTGCAGAAAGAGACAAGAGAGATGCATAAAGATGCAATAGAGGTGTTGATAGAAGAGAGTGAGCTGCAGAATGAGGCAAGAGAGTTGCAGAAAGAGGGAAGACAGGTGCAGAAAGAAGAGAGTGAGCTGCAGAATAAGGCAAGAAAGGTTCAGAAAGAGGCAAGAGGGGTGCAGAAAGAGCTAAGAGAGGTACAGAAACAGGAAGAAAGGTGCAGAAAGAGGCAAGTGAGGTGCAGAAAGAAGCAAGAGGAAAGCAGAAGGAGGCAAGAGAGGTTCAGAAAGAGGCAAAAGAGGTACACAAAGAGGCAAGAGAGATGCAGAAACAGGGAGAAAGGTGCAGAAAGAAGCAAGATAAGTGCAGAAAGAGGCACTAGAGGTGCAGAAAGCGGCAACAGAGGTGTAAAAAGAGGCAAGAGAGGTACAGAAAGATGAGAGTGAGCTGCAGAAAGAGGGAAGAGAGGTACAGAAAGAGGAAAGCGAGATTCCGAAAGAGGCAAGAAAGGTGCAGAAAGAAGACAGTGAGCTGCAGAAAGAAGCAAGAGAAGTGCAGTAAGCGGCAAGAGAGGTGCAGAAAGAGGCAAGAGAAGTGCAGAAAGAGGCAAGAGAGGTGTAGAACGAGGTAGGAGGTGTGGAAGGAGGCAAAGAGGTGCAGAAAGAAGAAGGAAGGTGCAGAAAGAGGCAAGAGAGGTACATAAAGAGGCAAGAAAGGTACAGAAATAAGAGAGTGAGCTACAGAAAGAGGCAAGAGAAGTGCAGAAAGAGGCAAGAGAGGTGCATAATGAGGCAAGAGAGATCCTGATAGAAGATAGTGAGCTGTAGAAAGAAGGAAGAGAGGTGCAGAAAGAGGCAAGAGGGGTGCAGAAAGAAGAGAGTGAGCTGCAGAAAGAGGCAAGAGAGGTTCAGAAAGAGGCAAGAGATGTGCAAAAAGAGGCAAGTGAGGTACAGAAAGAGGGAAGAGGTTAGAAAGAGGCAAGAGAGGTGCAGAAAGAGGAAGAAAGGTACTGAAAGAGGCAAGTGAGGTACAGAAAGAGGCAAGAGAAGAGCAGAACGAGGCAAGAGAGGTACAGAAAGAGGCAAGAGAGGTACAGAAAGAAGAGAGTAATAGGCAGAAAGAGGGAAGAGAGGTACAGAAAGAGGCAAGAGGGGTGCAGAAAGAAGAGAGTGAGCTGCAGAAAGAGGCAAGAGATGTGCAGAAAGAGGCAAGAGACGTGCAGAAAGAGGCAAGAGAGGTGCAGATAGAAGGGAGGGAGCTGCAGAAAGAGGGAAGTAAGGTGCAGAAAGAGGCAAGCGAGGTGCAGAAAGAGGCAAGAGAGGTGCAGAAAGAGGCAAGAGAGGTACAGAAAGAAGAGAGTGAGCTGCAGAAAGAGGCAAGAGAGGGTCAGAAAGAGGCAAGAGACATGCAGAAAGAGGCAAGAGAGGTGCAGAAAGAGGCAAGAGAGGTGCAGAAAGAGGTAGGAGGTGTGGAAGGAGGCAAAAGAGGTGCAGAAAGAAGAAGGAAGGTGCAGAAAGAGGCAAGAGAGGTACATAAAGAGGCAAGAAAGGTACAGAAATAAGAGAGTGAGCTACAGAAAGAGGCAAGAGAAGTGCAGAAAGAGGCAAGAGAGGTACATAATGAGGCAAGAGAGATCCTGATAGAAGATAGTGAGCTGTAGAAAGAAGGAAGAGAGGTGCAGAAAGAGGCAAGAGGGGTGCAGAAAGAAGAGAGTGAGCTGTAGAAAGAGGCAAGAGAGGTTCAGAAAGAGGCAAGAGATGTGCAAAAAGAGGCAAGTGAGGTACAGAAAGAGGGAAGAGGTTAGAAAGAGGCAAGAGAGGTACAGAATGAGGAAGAAAGGTACTGAAAGAGGCAAGAGAGGTGCAGAAAGAGGCAAGAGAAGAGCAGAAGGAGGCAAGAGAGGTGTAGAAAGAGGCAAGAGGGGTGCAGAAAGAAGAGAGTGAGCTGCAGAAAGAGGCAAGAGATGTGCAGAAAGAGGCAAGAGACGTGCAGAAAGAGGCAAGAGAGGTGCTGATAGAAGGGAGGGAGCTTCAGAAAGAGGTAAGTAAGGTGCAGAAAGAGGCAAGCGAGGTGCAGAAAGAGGCAAGAGAGGTGCAGAAAGAGGCAAGAGAGGAGCAGAAAGAGGAAGAAAGGTGCAGAAAGATGCAAGTGAGGTGCAGAACGAGGCAAGAGAAGAGCAGGAGAAAGAGAGGTGCAAAAAGAGGCAAGAAATGTACAGAAAGACAAAGAAAGGTACAGGAAGATGAAAGAGAGGTGCAGAAACTGGAAGAAAGGCACAGAAAGAAGCAAGAGAGGTGCAGAACTATGAGTGAGCTGCAGAAAGAGGGAAGAGAGGTTCAGAAAGAGGCAAGAGATGTGTAGAAAGAGGCAAGAGAAGAGCAGAAAGAGGAAGAAAGGCGCAGAAAGAGGCAAGTGAGGTGCAGAAAGAGGCCAGAGAAGAGCAGAAGGAGGCAGGAGCGGTGCAGAAAGAGGCAAGAGAGGTACAGAAAGACGAAGAAGGGTGCAGAAAGATGAAAGAGAGGTGCAGAAACTGGATGAAAGGTGCAGAAAGAAGCAAGAGAGGTGCAGAACGATGAGTGAGCTGCAGAAAGAGGGAAGAGAGGTGCAGAAAGAGGCACGCGAGGTACAGAAAGAGGCAAGAGAAGTGCAGATAGAGCCAAGAAAGGTGCAGAAAGAGGCACGAGAAATACAGAAAGAGGCAAGAGAGGTGCAGAAAAAAGCAAGAGAGGTATATATATGTATATATTCAATCTCCTCTTACTCTTACAAGCAAGGAATCAGCACTTGGGTTGTAGTTTGGAAGTATTTAATCTACAAAGGATGCGATCCCCGCGTTTCGGCTAGTCCGAACCTTGATCACGATACAAGACGTCATTGTAGCTTCCTTATTTAAATGTAGAAATGGCTCCAGTTGCCAACATTCCCAAAGGACTACATATTACATTAAACCAAAAAGCTGTCAGCCTTATTGGCCTGGTCACGATGCAAAAATATGTAATCTCAGCATATCATGCCCTGGAACCGCCGTACCTGTATGTTCGTCATCGTGACTTGTTCATAATAAACATACTTATGATTGCAAACATTAATATAAACAATGGACTACACATTACTTTAAAGTGAAAGGCTATCGGCCATAGTGATCTGGGCACTTTGCATATTATAGAGGTTCTTACACGAAAGAAAAGAAATATAAAGGGGTGTCAATATACACACACTATCCCTTCCATTCACAGCTCATTTGAGATGTCATGAGTGATGTCTTCAGTTATGTCACTGACCATGTCACTGCCCATGTCATGAATGATGTAATGTCTGAGGTCATAAGCAGTGCATTGCGGGGGCGTAAGTTATAGTTAGCTCAGGTAACTATAACTGCTGAATTTCAGTGGTTTTGTACGAGTGAAATCTGAGTTTAACTAGAATGTCCCTGTAATCTTTGTTTTTTCCAACGGATTTCTAATTTTTTTAAATGTTAAATAAGATGCCAATCCACAACGGATGGTGGGGGGTTGGAAGCATGGCCTGGCCTGGCCTGGCCTGGTATTGTGCTGCCCCCACCAAAGCTAGCTGCTCCTGCCTCCCCTCCTCCTTGCCATTCATTATCCAAGTCCATGCCCCTGCTCCCTCATTACAGCCTTGTGTGGCTGTTGTTCTGCCACTGGCCTTCCCGCCTTCTCTGAACAGTTAGCTTGCTGCCCCATCCACTTTCTACAATCCTCTGTTGTCTGAATCCATGGACTAGCCTCCTCCCGCCTGTCATGAATGGTCTGATGTGCCCTCCATTTAGCATGATGTCCCAGTCCACTCCTCCTGCCCATTATTGATCTCCTGCTTAGCCTCTGTGCTTAGCTTGCTGTCCCTACTCTCCTTCCCCCTTCCCCCTTCCCTCCGATGTCTGTGTGCATGCCCCTGATCAATCCTTTTTGCCCACCATGTTCCATGGACCTGCCCCTCCTGTCTACTCTGAGTTTTCTGTTGAGCTGCCACTCCCCTCCCACCTGTGTAGCTTTGTCAGATGACTGTAACCTCTTCCCTGTCACCTCCACCCTGCCTGTCCATGTTCCATGCCCCTATTCCCTTCCTCTTGTCCTCCATTGTCCTCCATGGTCCATTTTACTGCCACATCCTTCTGCCCTCCCTGGTCTGTTGTGCTGCAACTGCTCTTCCTGCCTGCCCCACATGGTATGTTGTGAGGCTCTTTCCCCTGAACTCTCTTGTCTGTGCCCAGCTCCTACCCCTCCCTTCTAACCTCAATGATCCTTTATGCATGCCTCCGCACCCTCCTTCTTGCCTATCATAGCCAAATTGTGCTGCCACTAACTCTCTAGCTTGAAATGCATGGTCTTCTGTGCTGCCACGACCCCTCCCACCTTCCCTGTGTGGTCAGCTAGCTGCCCCTGACCCCCTCCCACCTTCCCTCCATGGTCTGTGTGTATGCCATTATAGTCTCACTGTTGCCCTCTATGGTGCTTTGTACTTCTAGTGCCAATCTTGCCTGACTTCCATGGTCAGCTTGCTGCTCCTGCCCTGCCCCCTTACCCCCTGCCCTCCCTTTTCATGTGTAGACCCCTATTCCCTCCCTCCTGGCTTGTCTGTTCTATTGTCATGCCCCTGATCCCTCCCTCCTGCCCTTTATGGTCCGTCATTCTGCAGCTTTTTCTCCTGTCTGTCCAGTATGGTCAGCTTGCTGTCATTGCCTCTTTCCCCTCTGTTCTCTGTTGTCCATGTGCATGGTTCTGTCCCCTTCCTATTGCTTTCCATGGCTTGTTGTGCTGCACTGCCGTCCCGCATGCCCTGTGTGTTGTATTGTGCTGCTGCAAACCCTGATGCCTGCCCTGTAAACTCAGTTAGGTGCACCTGTCCATGTCCCCCCTATCCTCTGTTATCCGAGTCCATGTCCCTACCCCAATTCCTCCTGAATTCCATGATCCAAGGTTCCATACTTGCTAACATTTTGAACTTGGTAAGAGGGAGATTTTGGAGAAAAAAAACTGCAGAATTGATTTTTTTCCATTGACTTGCATAGAAAAAAGAGGAGATTGTAGACTAGAGACAGATAAAATAAAGCCCATTTGGGCTTAAAAACATTGGGCGTTTCCTGCCAGAATCGTCTCTGTTGGCATGTATGGTTGTACTACCACTGCCTCTTCCTTCTGCCCTCAATGGTCTATTATATTGCCACAGCCTCTCTTGCCTGTCCTGCATTGTTGGTTGGTTGCCCATGCCCCCCTTTCCACTGCCCTCCATGTTGTGCTGCCACTGCCCTTCCTGCCTACCCAGTGTGGTCAAATGTTTACCCCTGCACCCTCCTACCTGCCTTCAATTTTCTGAGTCTATGCCCCTGACCTGTGCCTCCCAACAGTATCCTAATGAACAACTAGATTGCTAACTAGGCCTGGGCAAAAATTTCGTTCCGTTCGCGGAAATTGCGATAATTTGACATTTTTGCGTTCCGCGGAGAGCGCGAAAATGTCAAAAATTCCGGTTTCCGCAGCTTGGCGATAATTTGTTTCTTGCTCGCGCTGTAAAATGATACATTCTCGCGCGCGCGCGATCGCCTTACCTGAATCCCTGCGTTCGCCGACAAGTTTTCTTGATCCGGTCGCGTTCTCCATGAGATGTTGTATTGTTTTTAGCCATTTGCGCTGTCTCGCGACAGTTCGCGCCCGCAGTGACGTCATGCGTCGCGCGATCACGTCTTTCTTCTCGCGATCATGCACCGCGAGAACAACTCAAAACAAGATGGCCGCGCCCGCAAGCAGCCACATGGGTAAGTTGGCGACCCGCAACCATGCAGAAAATCGCGCGAACATGCCGGAAAAAAACTTCCGCATCTTCGCGATATTTCTGCTTGTTTGCGATAATTTTAAACATTCTCGCGATAATTTGCGAAGGTTAATTCCGCAAATTCCGCCCACCCCTATTGCTAACATTCTATATTTATTACAAAAGTGTGACACGCCTGACATCATCTTGATGTAATCAAAACAGTAATACCTAAAGCATTTCCTTTAGAAATTATAGAAATGAGAGGGTCCTATTTGCATAGAAATTATGGTTAGTGCTCTAAAAAACTTAAATGAGGACATATTTCCTGAGTTCCCAAATAGCGACAAAGCACTTTTAAATTATTTGTTATCTTTATTTTTTTTATCCAGTAGACCACTTGATTAAATGTTACGCTTAGGGGAGAGAATGTGGTGTTACTTCCAGAGCTGCAGACTTTGCAACTGGGGAACCAGGTTGGAGTTTCTGCTTCAGCTCGACATTCTGTGATTCTGGTCAAATCACTTAATCTCCCCATGCCTACAACCAAAATGAGTTTGTCCTTGTATGATGTAACCAATGCTCATGTGAAGCACTCCAATATCTGAATAGCCTGCACTATGTAAAACTACAAAAAAACTAAGTATAAAAAGTGTTTTCCGCACTTCTGCCATTGGGCTATACGTGGACTACATCTGGGTGATATTTGTGCTACATTTGGGCTCCTTTTTCTCTGGTGACCATCTTGGGAGACTTCAATCAAACTCATTAAAATGTATTCGATCTGATTTAGAAACATAGATCATAAAAGTGTACATAAAAACATTAAAACCTCTTTCTTAATACAATACTGTGAGAATTAATTTAAACCAGTAGGTAAAAATGGGTGTTAAAAAGTCCGGTTCAGAGCAACTTCCGGTTAGCAGAATAGTAAAGTTCAATGTTTCGCACGATCAATCTCATGTACTTCGTTCAAAATATGCAATAAGGGGTCCAAGTAAGATGCAACGCTCCAATACCTGACCAGTCTGCACTATATAAAACTGCAAAAAAAAGTGTTCTGCACACTTTTGTCTTTGGGCTATACGTGGGCTACATCTGGGTAATATTTGTGCTACATTTGGGCTCTTTTTTCTCTGGTGGCCATCTTGGGAGACTTATTTGTTATGAAGTTTCCTAATTTCCTCATTTACTGCAGTCTCCTCAGTAGGAAATGCTTTCAGTTTTTTTACTTTGATTCCATCAAGAAGGCATTCAGATGTGTCACACATTTGCCGTAAATTCAGAATGTTAGCACTCTAGTTGCTCATTAGATCACTGTAGTAAATCTGCTCACCAGGTAGTTAATTGGAAGTCCACCGATGGTATTGAAGGTGATTGTTTCAGTCTGCATGTCAGAATTTTCTAATGAAATAGAAGAGGATTTGAGCTCTCACTTAATACATGCCCTAATTTTTCTTTCTGCAGCACTAACCATAATTTCTATGGCAAAATTAACCCCCTCATTTTGTTCCTTTTTAAATTAAATGTTTTAAGTGTTACCAGTTTATTCCAATTAAGATGGCTTCAGGTGTGCAATAATTTTGTCGTACGTGAGACTGTTAGTGCTCTAGTTGTTCTTTAGAACACCCTGGGAAGCTGCAGTAGAACACAAAGGCATCAACTGACAGGCTGCTCCCGATGAAATATAACAGGAAGATATTTGACATCACACTTAAAACATGTCCTAATTTTTCTTTCTACAGCACTAACCATAGTTTCTATGACAAAATGAACCCCATAATTGTGTTCCTTTGCAAATTAAATGTTTTAAGTGTTACCAGTTTATTCCAATCAAGATGGCTTCAGGTGTGCCATACTTTTGTCATAAGTAAGGCTGTTAGCGCTCTAGTTGTTCTTTAGAACACTCTGGGAAGCTGCCGTAGAACACAAAGGAATCAACTGACAGTCTGTGACCTTGTTGGATGTACATGTTTTACTGAGAATGTCAGCCTTTATTCTCACATGATTGAGAAAGATAAGGTAAATTTACAGAAAATACGCTCTCATTTTAGCTTCTGGGGAACCTTCCAAACTTATGGGACAAGCATGAGAAAATATTTTTCTCTCAAACATGATTCATGATATCCCAGCAGAAGGTTTTTCACAGGGTAAAATCCCCTTAAACACAGCACAATTCCTAAAGTTAGTATAGTACAATCACCAAATGAATTCTAATGTAACTAAAGTCTGTCATCACCCGTTATAGTTCGACTTTTGGTGACCCTCAAAATCTTCTATTTTGGTTGAATAACTTTATTCGATGTAAAGAAAAACATCATAAAAGTATAAAACAGGTTAAAAAAGAGAAAAAAAACACTTCATTATTTACATTATTATTTTTTTCTTTTCAGTAGCATGAACTTGAGTCCACTATCCCCAATATGGCCAAACTGCATATTCAGTGGGAAATGTAGCATACAACAAAATAATACCAAAAAACAAGAGGTGCACCACATAAGCAATTTGTAAAACAAAGGAATCCTTTGCGATTAAAGAATTTTCTCAAAACTCATTCCTTATGAACATTTATTTTCATTTATATAATAATTCCAAAAAGGACATAAACAAACAGTTTGTGTGACTTTACAAACAGACCAGCCGACGCGTTTCGTCCTGAAACAGGACTTCTTCAGGGCTGTCAAACAATAAACAGAAAAATATATACATATAATTAACATACATATATAAATACATATACATTTATAAAAACACTTATACATAAATAAGAACGCCATACAAACATTAACAAGACAAAACGACATTGTTTCCTAATAGATAAGGACACTAATTCCAATTATGGGTTATAATTGAACCTGATAATCATTTTATTTCTACATTGTAAATACACTCCAAAAATTCCAAACAGTGTGTCTTATTTGTAATTAATACAAATACTACCACATTTATGGGGCCAGATCAGCGAGATATTTCTTATTTTATTTAAGATTAAAATACTAAAAACAAATTGAGTGAGCAGAAGTAAACACAGAAGATACACAGAAGATACAGGTAGACAGGGGCCAATAGGAGAAACAAAGGAGAGGAGGCCTGACCTACCACTAGATCGTAACGTAATTTATAGGTGGATGGGTCCTCATGGATTTTTTTTTTCTCAATCCCAAAGTTGATTATCGTAGGAGGCAAAATGCCATGTAGTCAGCTCTAAAGTAAAAACACAAAGAAAGAAAAATGGAGCACCTAGGGTGAGTCATGAGCCTAAGGCTGTACCAAGAGATGAGAATAACTACTGACACAATAACAGTTATGTACCAAAAAAACACGAAAGCAACTCACAAGTGGCGCCAAGACAAAGATCAAGTCCTTGTTGATTTTTTCATCCTTAAGTGGATTATATTTAGAAGGCAATATGGCATTCAATCAACTCTAAAATAGATAGACAGGAAAGTTGGGCACCTAAAGTCAGTCACGGATCTTAAATTGTAACAGTAATGACAACAGCTGCTAATACAATGATAAGTCTTATATGCAAAAAAAAAAAAAAAAAACACACTATAAATAACTCACAAATAGGAGCAAGGACAAGATGAGTAGTATAGCTACCGAAATCCAATGGCTTATCGTCCACATTCACAACCATATAATCTTTAGATAAGGGGGATGTTTGTATTTGCTCCATTTTTCTTTCCTTGTGTTTTTACTTTAGAGCTGACTACATGGCATTTTGCCTCCTACGATAATCAACTTTGGGATTGAGAAAAAAAAAAAATCCATGAGGACCCATCCACCTATAAATTACGTTACGATCTAGTGGTAGGTCAGGCCTCCTCTCCTTTGTTTCTCCTATTGGCCCCTGTCTACCTGTATCTTCTGTGTATCTTCTGTGTTTACTTCTGCTCACTCAATTTGTTTTTAGTATTTTAATCTTAAATAAAATAAGAAATATCTCGCTGATCTGGCCCCATAAATGTGGTAGTATTTGTATTAATTACAAATAAGACACACTATTTGGAATTTTTGGAGTGTATTTACAATGTAGAAATAAAATGATTATCAGGTTCAATTATAACCCATAATTGGAATTAGTGTCTTTATCTATTAGGAAACAATGTCGTTTTGTCTTGTTAATGTTTGTATGGCGTTCTTATTTATGTATAAGTGTTTTTACAAATGTATATGTATTTATATATGTATGTTATTTATATGTATATATTTTTCTGTTTATTGTTTAACAGCCCTGAAGAAGTCCTGTTTCAGGACCAAACGCGTCGGCTGGTCTGTTTGTAAAGTCACACAAACTGTTTGTTCATGTCCTTTTTGGAATTATTATATAAATGAAAATAAATGTTCATAAGGAATGAGTTTTGAGAAAATTAGTTAATCGCAAAGGATTCCTTTGTTTTACAAATTGCTTATGTGGTGCACCTCTTGTTTTTTGTTATATACTCGGATTCCTAAGGGAATAGGCATTTCAACAGTGGGTGCCACTGAGTGTGCACACGTTCTTCCCTCATATATAGGGTCGATTTCAGGTAGAGTTATAGAAGGTTAGGTGCTGGTCAAGTGAAGGTTCCACTGTTAGTTTTTGTTCTTTACAACAAAATAATACATAAAACCAAATTGCAATACATTTAAAACCCAACCATAGTGGGTAGACTGGGAACAAATTTTTGATCATAGCAAGCTTATTTATCTATTATTTCATTTGACAAGCTTTTGCCTTATTCTCCATGCGTTTCCTAGAAACCTTGCTGTGCCACAGGTTACACTTGGAATTAATGTCTCATATGTTAAAATACGTAGAGCCACCCTGTGGGATGAACAACCCAAATTTATGCAGACTGGTTTTAGCCACCTTGACCTCACTTGGCTGTATGCCCTGCAAGCAAACATAAAATGAGCAATGGATTCCGTGGGGGAAGCACAGCCCGGGCAGCCCTTGTCGTTTCCTCTCTGGCCATTCCAGCCTCTCTGAAAATCTCAGAGAGGAAGTGTGCCATACCTAAACTTAAGGTAAAAGACCCTATCCCCCGGGGGCTCAATGAGGTCAAGGAAGGGTTCCAGTCTTGGGACATGCTTAACATCCAGAAATCTCTCAGACAAAATACCGTTCTGATTTTTGTTAACCGTAGCAGAAATCCAGTTCCAGTAGAGCTTTTTTACTAGATGTTTAGGCGGGGGCATCTGACTCTCCCAAGCTTGGTCCAAACCAATTGCACGACGAGTTTTTTCAGGTTAGACACCCAGCCTACTTTATGACCTGCACCCAGACTTATCAATTCATTTAGGCCGGAGGCATAGTTGCTTGGGTCGGGAGACCTCCTAAGCCGGATCCAATACAGCAGTCGGCACAGCCTCGCCACTTCGTTTATTGGGTGTCTCCCAAGATCGTAACGGAGCGGGACTAGGGGGGTAGATGAAGGGAGCGAAACTAAATCTCTATAGAATTTGTTTTCAGATCTTACTAGCTCGGAGAGATTTTCGAACCCCCACAGTTCCGCCCCGTAGAGGCACCCAGGTAGGGCCTTGCCCTCATATACTTTGATAGCTGGAGCTACAGGCCGGCTATAGGAAAGTCTCTGGTGCCTGGCTATAGCCCCTGAAATCCTTTTATGGTTCAGGAGCATTTTAGTCAAGTGGAGGGACCACTTCATTTTATTGTTCACCCTTACCCCTAGATAGTCAAAGGCCTCTACTAGCTCCACAGGGCAGTCGTTCAGCTTGAATTTGTTCCTAAAGCTTTTAGATGGTGCCAGAGCCATTAACTTGGTTTTAGATATGTTAATGACCAAGCCTCTGGCTTCACAGAACGAGGTGAAGCGATCAAGGAGTTTCTGCAGGCCCATAGGACTTTTTGAAATCAGGAGGGTATCGTCGGCAAATAGTAGAGTCTGTGTTTTTTCCCCGCACAGGGTTGGGGCATCGGTCATGTCCTCTCTCAAATGGTCCGCCACCCCATTTATATAGAGAGAGAACAGGGTCGGTGCCAGAACGCAACCCTGGTGTACCCTTCTCTGGACTGCTATTTTCTCAATTAGCTGACCCTGGCCCCCCCCCCCCCACCTCACTCTGGCGAAATTATCTTCGTGCAGGCGCTTGACAAGACTCAGGATCAGGGGAGGGATTCCTAGGTCTAGCAAGGTTTGCCATAGCTTGGAGCGAGGGACCAGATCAAAAGCTGTTTTTAAATCTATAAATGCTAGATACAGACTACCCTTCTTAATTGTTACAGTTTTCCAATGGATCAGGCAGAGTCTAAATTCCTGATCCATCGTTCCAACACCACATCTAAACCCTGCCTGAAAGTGGGACAGGACGCCCTCCTCATCGATCCATTCTTTCATCCGTGTTAGGAGGACCCTGCCAACCACTTTTTGGGCGACATCAATCAGACTGATCGGTCTGTAGTTGGCAGGATCCTCTCTATCCCCCTTCTTGAAGATGGTCACCACCTCCGCCCCTTTCCAGGATTCTGGTACAGGGTGGCCAATCGCTATGAGGTTTAAAGATCTACAGATAAATTGGGCCCAGAGATTTTTTTCCTGGAGCAAGAGGTCACCTGGGAGGCCGTCGGGTCCAGCCGCTTTGCCGGGCACAATCGAGGCAATAGCTGTAAGAACCTCATTGAGCCTAAACTGCTCTCTCTCAAGTGGGAGAACAATTGGCTCTAGGTCATTCCTTTTGCTCCACCAGTGCAAGCCCTTCTTCACCCATGTATTGTTTCTGGAAGTGATCAAACCATATTGGGTCAGCCCCCCTCCTTGTGCCAACGTTGATGAGATCCCAAAATAGGGTAGCATCCTTCAGCTGGGCTGCGGATTTGAGTTCTTGCCAGTGTGTCTCTTCCCAAACTCGTTTAGCTGTGGCGATAGACCTGTGGTATGATTTTCTTGCGGAGAGAATATTTATCTGGACCTTAGATTTTAGAGCTCTTGAAAGGTCCTGCCGCCTTTTCTTGCAATCATCGGAATACCACAGGTTTTCAGCCTTGGGAGAAGGACGCTTACAATCCCAATTAGCTTTTACCTGGAAAAACTCACCCACCTTGGTCACAGTTAAGAGATAAATTTCCTTGAGCTTTGAGGAATGTGTAGGAGAAGGGGGAGTGTCAGAAACGCCATTGAGCTTTAAAGTGCCATCATTAATAATCTTCCTAATACCCTCCAGAGACAATTCTCGTTCGGCAACCTTGGGCCATTTAAGCCGCCGATTACAGTTGGAGGGAACAATTTCCCTCAACCAGGGGCTCCTAGTGCTGACATACTCGGTTGGTATAAGATCGAGATTGCGCAAAAATTGCATGGACAAGGGGTTGTGATCACTTTCGCATCTTGGGATAACTTCCATATCAATGAGGTCAGCCCATGACCCGACGTCCAGCAGTATATAATCGATGCGCGAGGGCACCCTGGTTCTGGTAAAGGTTGGGGTTCCTGTTTGATCAGATTTTGTTCTGCCATTTGTCGCCCTCAGATTATGCTCTAAGGTCAGAGCATTGATTTGTATGGCTCTTGGAGACCATTTCTTTATTGGAGGGAGGCTAAGGCATGGAATTTCCCACTTGGCGTCTAAGTCCCTGGTGCCCTGGACATCCTCATCGCAGAGGGGCTCAAAAGTACAATTAAGATCTCATGCAACGATGATGCCTACTGTAGAAGTGATGGCCGTAAGCTCAAAGTCCAAAGACGATATAATGGGGCTTACTTGACCTCCCGGGGTCCCTTTGGCATATATATTAAAAATCTCTAAGCCGTTTTTTAAATCTGGCCTGCCAATAGAGATGTGAAGGATGTCCTGGGAAGAGGTTACGTGGCTTTTGACTGACCAATTCAAGTGAATGTTGACCAAAACGAGGAGCCCCCCCGAAGGCCTACCTCTAGATGAGCCAGTCGCTGGGATGTGGAGGGTGGAATAGCCTGACCTGTAGAGGGGGACTAGGCTCCATGTCTCCTGGAATAAGATAATGTCGAATTTGTTGATAAAGTCATTCCAAAGGGGGTCAGCGAGGTTCTTTTCCAAACCCGCGATATTCCATGATAAAAAGTGAAATGATCTTGGGTTATTAGGGGGAGTGTCGCTGTTTACATCCAACACCCCGTTTGAGTAAGTAGCTCCTCTTATTGGTTGTGCCTGGACAGAACTATCAGTACAGACCCCACCCTGTTCCAAAGACAAGGAATAACCTGATACACTGCAGATGAAGGGCTGTCTGAGCAAGTGTTCGTCAGTCAATCGACCTGTCTGAGCCCTGAATCATCATCCTCGAGCAAATATGTCCAAGAAGGAGAGGAACGGATCTTTATCGAGGAATACTCCGGTGGGGATGTCCTGAGCTCCAGTAGTATTAGATTTTCTGCTAGAGAGGGGTCTCTGAATCCGATCTCCAGACAGTCCACCTGCGCATCTGCCCTGGAGATCCTGCTTGCTCTTAACATGTCATCTCTGATGATAGATCTACACCCCCTTACATGGCGCAACCAATGGATGGCTTTATTAAGTATTGAGTCCCTGCTTTCATATCCCCTCGAGCTGGCTAGTTTCGGGACGTTGGTCATGTACACCGTGGCCCTATTGGGTGGATAATGTGGACGAGGACCACAGGTGACTCTGGAGGTGGATGGTTTAGTGAGGGCCCGTGGGAGGGAGGATGTAATATTGTTATGTTCCATGGGTTTGGATCTGGAGTCAGGTGCCCCATTCTAAGCTTCACCTCTCGTGATGTCTGCATATGAGGTAGCCTTGTCATTAATAGCCATCTTGTTGCCAACCCCGTTGTTCCTATGGCCTTGGGATGGTAATAAAGAGGTGTTTGGGGGGGTGTGATTTATTGTCCCCTGAGTAACCCTCCCGGCGGGGGCAATGTCCTCCCGAACTGGAGGTATGGCAGGAGTCGCGGGTGGAGTAGATTGTCTATGGGCTAAACTGTCCAGCCTCTCGGTCAACAGTGCCACCATATCCTCCAGCTTCTTAATCCTAGCCAGCAGGTCCAGCTCGGTAGGCCCAGATTCTGTGCCAGTGACTGACCTTCCGCTTGAGGTTGTATCTATATTATCCTCTGGGGCCGGTATGATGGCAATGCTGGTGTCTGGGTCAAGGGGAGAGAATCTATTTGAGCATAAGATTGGAGAGGAATTATCTGGGCTTGTTGCAGCACCAACCCCTGTTCTGATAACAGAGTTGGAGAGCTGGGCAAAGCAGCATCCGCAAGGGAGTCAGATGTTGTCGGTAAGGGAACTTGCGGGGGCTTGTTGCTACTTCGCTGGTTGGTAAACATTGTGGGGATAGTTTTCTTACGGAGTTTAATAGAGGTTTTACCACCCCTCGAGTCCATGTTTTCTGTGCTTTTTTGAATATTACTGCCCAGTGTTTCCTCACAATCATTAACAATGCCCTCGATTCTACCCAGAACACAATTAAGGGCAGCATGCGGGCTCTTTTTGGCTTTTTTCCCTTTTTTGGTGCTGGCGGCACTACCTCCCTCCATATCTTTCCTCTTCTCCATTTAGGTCCCCCACAGAACCTATAGGCTGGGTTGCAATAGCAAAAAACAAAGTCGCTAAGTAGTAGAATAAAAAAAAACCTGTAGATCTAAGGGTAAAAATCTAAAAGCATACAACCATGATAGACACGAAAAATAATATTACTCAAGAACAGTATGTAAAATTACAGCATGGACTAAGGCCAACATACAAGAATATCAGAGTGGGGCAACTACCACAGAAATAAATCTATTAGTCACCACCACAGTCCAAAAATGGGTCCAAGAGCGACCACTAATCAGCAAGAGTACCTGTTGGGGCGCAGATAGGCGAACACCAATGATAAGAGGGGGGGCCCAGCCCAGCCGCTGCCAGCCCCTGATGGCCACAGATGGTCCGCCCTTTGCCCGGGCTTAGCCTGGTGCAGTCCGTGCGCGGTCCCGCGACGCAGGGGATGAGGTGGTTTAAAAAGCCTCCAGGTGCGAGTGGTGGGCAGGAGCTTCCGGCCTCTGCAGCAAGTGTGCCTGGGAGTTGTAGTCTCCCTCCAGACTGCGGCCGCGAGGATGGCAAGCGCGGCGGCGGGAGGGAGACACGAGCAAGACCAGGCTACAAAGGTGAAGGTTTGGTGCTGGGAGGCTGAGGGTCCGCCCACAGGGCTCCACGCTGCTACGCGGTTTGAAATGGATTGTCCCCCGCTCCGCCGAGGGTGAGGTGGTTTAAAAAGCCTCCGGGTGCGGGTGGTGGGCGGGAGCTTCCGGCCTCTGCAGCAAGTGTGCCTGGGAGTTGTAGTCTCCCTCCAGACCGCGGCCGCGAGGATGGCAAGCACGGCGGCGGGAGGGAGACACGAGCAAGACCAGGCTACAAAGGTGAAGGTTTGGTGCTGGGAGGCTGAGGGTCCGCCCACAGGGCTCCACGCTGCTACGCGGTTTGAAATGGATTGTCTTCTATTTACTACAACGCATTTCAATGGGGTGCTATCATGTGTATTGGTCCCAAGATGGCTGCTAGAAATTCCAGGATGAAGTGCTGACAGCCAATGAGATCTCACAATGAGATGTGTGGTTAGGCTCTACCCAGATATCGATATTTTTTAGTTAGGATTTTTTTTTAAACTACTGAACAGATTTACACCATTTAACAAAAAGGACTCTTTCTGAACCAAGACCTACCTTTTTGCCAAATTTGGTGTAATTCCGTTCAGCAGTTCGGGCTGTAGCTTTGTCTAAATTTTCCTATGGAAAAATACATGGGGAAAACATGTTTTGGGACCCTATTTTTTCTCGGCCCCCGCTCGACGAATCACCCGGAAACTTTCTAGACAGGAGCTGACAGTAGCGGGCCACTAGTTTTGAAACTTTCGCGAAGATTCGTCAACCGGCACCAAAGTTATTGGGAAAACAAAAAACGCTTTTCCTATGGAAACTAGGTCCTAACTGTAACTACCTACTGGCGACAGGCAGTAGGATATATATTGCCGGTTGCCAGATATTTTAGAGATTGTCACCTATCAAACAACAAGGGTCTCAAATACTATGTGATAGATGCTGTTCCGCCCAGCAGAAGAGGCAGGAACAGAAAAAGTAACCTGAGAAAGTTAGAGACTAGGTACATCATAGAGATGGACACAAAGCAACTGAATGGGCACAACATGTCAGAGGACCTATATACATGTGTATGAATCCACTCACCTCTAACCTAGATCAAACAATCTCTAAGATACCAACATATACAGAATGTCCGATGTTTAGAAAGAGGTTTTAAAGGAGTTTAAGAGTCTTATTTGATTAATTTTATCCAATGATTTTATTTATGATTATGTATATACGTTGCATTCTAAAAAAAGTGCTTATTAGATTTAATATTTATACAACATATGTATTTAAGATGTTGATGTATTTATTGAGTTGAGTTGCACAATGTATTCATTAGAATATTTAATATTTAGTACAATATTATAGTATTTATATATCTATATATATCTATACATTAATTTATTGAAACGTATATTTCATAAAATGTGCAATTAATATTTATTGGAATTTTAGGAAAGTAAACTCTTACACAATAGTCCTTACAGAAAATGTTGCCAGATAAACAAGATGGCACGGGACATACTTGATTTATAAAACTCTTTCCACAACAAGCTCTGACATTGGGCAAACTAAAGAGATCGAATGTAATACCTTTTGGTATTTATACCAACATTGTTCTCAAAATGGGTAAAATATGTAGATATACATAGTGCAGAGAACAGCAGCACAAATAATCTAATTGATTGGCAATACAAACACGGGCAGCTTTGCTTGAACATAGAAATAAATACACTTATTTGAGTCGATACCAAGCTTACTCAATCGATAGTGTAAATGAAAATCACAATAGTAACTTTTTTTAATTTACTCACTGCACTTTGCACATACAGCACTTTTATAAATAAACACGTTCTTTATCGCCAATTTTCTTGGCTAGCAGCAATATGAGCAGTTTAAAAACACAAAAACCTATAAGAGCTGAATTAAAGAGGTCCATGTGTTGAACTACCAACTGCCGCTCTCAATTGCGCCACTGAACTCTGGCTAACCACTGCAGTCAATACAGCGCTTCCAATGACATCAAAGCCCGCATTTTCACACCACCCTCCTGCTCCATGGTATTCGGAACAACTTAAAAGCCTCCGCTCACATTGTAAGACCTTGGAGCGTAAATGGAGACAAGGCTATTCTCCTTCACGTAAAGCCACATATAAAGAAGCCTTAAAAAAATACCACTACAGTTGTAAAACTGCTAAAGCAGACTACACAAGGAAAACTGTGACTGATGCACAAAACTGCCCAAAGGTGCTATTCTCTGTTGTCAAAAAATTGACTGGTGCTAACTCGATCCCTCCTCCCCCGGCACTTGATGGCACTCAGTGTCAGTCCTTAGCGGATTACTTCATAGATAAAGTTGATCTTATCTATGAAAATTTCACTACACCTCCAGGTACTATGTACACTGCCCTTGACATAGTCCAAAAATTGGAAAACAATGACACTGATGCAGTAGTCACTACTTGGCAGCCCTTAGACGCCATTTCTTTCCTCTCCTGTTTAAATAGTGTGAGATCGGGCTCCCCACAGGACGCTCTCCCGGCCAAAATATTAAAACAATTAGACCCCCTCACTCATCCCCCCATCATTAAATTACTCAACGCTTCTCTGAGCGAGGCCCATGTCCCACAACCTTGGAAACACGCCATGGTTGTACCGTTATTAAAAAAACAGGGTGCAGATCCTTCAAATCCTTCAAATCCTGCTAACTTTCGCCCTATATCTTTGTTGCCAATTTTCTCAAAGATATTGGAGAGACATATAAATTCTCAGCTCTCCAAACTGGTTGAAAACACTGGATTTCTCCATCCTTCTCAGTCGGGCTTTCGGCCTAGGCACTCAACCGAGACAGCCCTCCTGGGGGTGACAGAGAGTCTTAGGCACGGTGTCGATCAGGGAAACACCATGGCGCTCATCCTGCTGGATTTGAGCGCAGCTTTCGACACCGTGTCACATTCCATCCTCATTGACTCTCTGAAATCTCTAGGTGTGGCAGGCCAGGCCTTGGCCTGGCTGGCGTCTTTCCTTAGTGACCGAAGCTTCCAAGTGCTTTCTTCTAAAGCTGCCTCCGCCATTTGTCCTTCCACCCGTGGCGTCCCCCAGGGCTCAATTCTTAGCCCTTTATTATTTAATATTTATGTTAAACCCTTGGCAACCATAGTCGAACAAGCTGGGCTAACCCTGTTTTCCTACGCAGATGACACCCAGATTGTCTTCTCCTTGTCAGGGAGAGACGTAAACAACATCTCCGCACTCAAGTCGGGCCTCACTCTTGTGGCCGACTGGATGCGGAGAAATTGTCTCAAGCTGAATGGGGAGAAGACCGAGGTGGTCATTCTGGGACAGAACAAACATCTTTGGGGTCCTCGCCATTGGCCCATCGAACTGGGAAATGCGCCTACACCATCTACTGCAGTTCGCAACCTGGGCGTCATTATTGACGACAGGTTAACTATGAGACAACAGGCTACTAAGGTCTCAGCCATCTGCTTTTCAACCTTGCGATGGCTTCACAAGATTTTGTGGATGCTCCCCCTCTCCTCTCGCAGAACTGTAGTCCAGGCACTTGTAACATCACGCCTGGACTATGGCAACATTCTCTATTTGGGCGCAGATAAAGCTACTATACATGTGCTGCAGGTGGTGCAAAATGCGGCCGCGCGCCTGCTAAAGAATGTCCCCAGACGCACCTCAGCCACTGCCGCTTTGCGTGACCTCCATTGGTTGAGCATCCCAGAACGCGTTAAATTCAAGGCACTCTGCTATATGTTCAAGGCTAAGCAGGGTAGCGCCCCAGTATATGTTCAGGGGCTGGTAAAACCCTATAGACCCCTGCGCTCATTAAGGTCATCGGACATTGGCAATTTCACAGTACCAAGATGGAAGCTGGCAAAAATGGGAGGCCGCTCCTTTTCCACTCTTGGTCCTAAATACTGGAACTCCCTCCCATTGGCATTAAAATCTGAGACCAACTTACTCCGCTTCCGTAAGGCTTTGAAGACCCTGCTCTTTACTAAGCGTGACCAATAGTCGGCAGAGGCCTTAGTCAAGGTGACATTCTCTTTTCTTCTACAGTCTATCCCTGGCGCCGGGAAACCCATTGTGGGTAGCTGTGCGCGGTACAAGCTTAAATAAATAAATAAATAAATAAATATATAGTGTATGTGTTGAAATTAATAAGAAATATATGGTCAAGGAAATCGAGAAAAGAAATGATTTTATTGTATCAAGCAAAATGCATATATCTGCTCATTACAAACACACTGTTATGTATAAATATTTCTTTTATGTCTCACAACTAGCACAAGTCACTTTAAATATGAGAGGTTTCCTTACTTCAGTGTCATGTAATCAAGGCTCTTCCGAGCTGAAACGCTCCAGCCCGAGCAAATAACAAATAAAGAAAACTGCAGCACGATTCTGTGGTCCGACATCTGTGGAACGATTGCTGAGGAGCGATGGAGTGATTGGATATATATTATATATATATATATATATATATATATATATATATATATATATATATATTATCTACTGGCGGTCGCCAGTAGATAGTTATAGTTAAGACCGTGTTTCTATAGGAAATCTGAAAATTCTATTTTGAATAACTTTGGCACCGGTTAACGAATCCTCGCGAAATTTTCAAAACTAATGGGGCGCTCCGCTCAGCTCCTACCCTGAAAGTCTCGGGGAGATTCGTCCAGCGGGGGCCGAGAAAAAAGGGGGGTCCCAAAACGCGTTTTCCCCATGCATTTTCCCATAGGACCTTTAGTCGAAGGTACAGCCCGAACGGCTGAACAGAATTACTTGAAATTTGGCAGAGAGGTAGTACTCAGGTCAGGGATGTGCCTTTTGCATATATGGTGTCAATCTGTTCAGTAGTTCCTGAGAAAATTGCAGTTAAAGCACATACATATCTATAGCCGTGCAACGTGCGTGCACGGTGCGCGCACGGTGCGCGCACCCTAATGTGCGCGAGCGTAATTCTGATTGGTGGTTACATGTCAGTCAACGTTCGAATCGGTCGAAATCAGGAAGTGTCAGCCGCCATTTTGTTTGTTTTGGGTGCGAGAGTGAAAAAGAGAGGTGGCGAACGTGAAAAGGGGGCAGGGTAAAGAGTTCCTGACCACCTAGCCTTTGTCAGGGGGTCCCTGAAGGACCCCGAAGGGTGAAAAAAATGTTTCATTTTTTTCAAAAAATTGCGGGGTGCGCGCACCCCCCAGCGGCCATTTTGAGTTTTAGAGGCAGAAGAGAGCTAAAAACACAAGTGGAGAACGTGAAAAGGGGGCAGGGTAGAGAATTCCTGACCCCCTAGACTTTGTCAGGGGGTCCCTGAAGGACCCCGAAGGGTGAAAAAAATATTTTATTTTTTTTCAAAAAATCGCGAGGTGCGCGCACGGTGCGCGCACAGCAGAAAGAAATTATAAAAAAAATAGAATTAAAAATCAAGTGTAAGTGTCTGGATGTTAGGTGGCTCTAAAAAGAGCCGTTGTGTTCATTGTGTGTTTTTTGGTACCTACAAGTAAGTACCGATGCAGAGTCGAAAGTTCAAGACGAAGACTCTGTTCCCTTCATCATTGAAATGTACACCGTCTCCTCTATAAATGCCTTGCATGTTGTAACGCAAGTTGTTGTGGTATATAGAACCCATACCATAGTCTCTGAGGAAAGCAGAAACAGACTTTTTGACGTGCTTTCTTGCTTTGTCAATCTGCTGACGATATTGGTTGGACCAGTTCCACTTTTGCCTTTGTCATATATTAGAATATACAAAGGTAGTTTGTGGAAAAAGTGACATCAATTGCACAAAGGTGTCCTTAACAAGCATTTCCAGACCTACCCCAGTTAAAGTGCCTAGGTCATTTCCACCACAGTGCACAATTATAAGGTTAGGCTGTGGGAGATGTAGAAAGGATTTCACCAAAGGCATTAATTGGTGCCACTTTAACCCTCTCTGACCAATCCATTTAATGTCTACATTTGGCAAAGCAAGGTCTTTCAAAATACCTCTTTTTTCTGCATACTTTTCACTCCAGAAGACATAGCTATGACCTACAATCCACACTGTGAACATCTTTCAAGGAGATCTGGATGCACTCAGAAGGTGTCTTTCAGTAGAATGGCAATATGAAAAGAAAGATAGTTGTAAAATGGAGGCTTACATACTTTTTTTAAAATAAAAAGAACTCATTGGCTGTTTCAGACCATTCAACACTAAAAACTAGGCTGTATGTTTAAATTTTTAAAAGCATGTTTTGTATTGGTTCAGAAAAATGTGTTCCCACAGAAGATTACTTTGGATATGCTGTTAGGTTTGAAAAGTCAAGCACTCTTGCTCTTTGGATTAGAAACATTGTGTGCTGAACTTCTGACCTCTCTGCTTACACAAGTGTTCCATGACCTGTGGCTATGGTAGGAGGCAGAAGTCATGTGGGGGGTAGGGATCATTTGGAAAGGGTTGGAATTTGCAACCAATAGAAATGTGTGTTTCCATTTGAAAAAATGTGGGAAGCACTGTGATTTGAAGTTAACATGTATGTGTGAAAAAAGAGAGTGAAACATTGCCATTTACTGGTTCTGCTGAGAGGTGTACAGTTCAGAGATTCTGGCTCTGATAATCTGCTGTGTGAGTGCCACATTTCTTCCTCAAATAACTACTTTTAAAGGTGAGTTATGAATTTGAGAGGGGATGTATGAGGTGCATTATGATCTAAAAAATAGAAATGAGATTCTTGTTTTAAAGTTGTGTTTTAAATTTTATGTTTTGGAAGATATTTAACTGCCTTGAACTTGTCAGATATTATGGAGTATGTCTTCACCATAAGTAAAGGTGTACTGGTATCACCCAGGAATATTGTTTTCTGCCTAGAATCACACCATGAGTCTGTGTGCACAAAGGAATTGTTGTCAGAGATTTAATTTGTGGTGGTCTGGTTCTGTAAGACTTGCATTCGTAGGAAAGGGGCAGCTTGTTTTGTTGAAGTGTGATGGCTAGCATTCAGCACAAATCAATATTTCACAAATGAGAGGGAAATGCTAACACATTTGCAAACAACAGGGTAGATTTTCCTTCCACTCCTGCAATGGGTGAGGTAGTTCCTATGTGTTACAAACTGCAATTAAAACTTATCACACATGTACTCTTACATACATCTCTGCAGTCTTCATGCAGTTGTGCAAGCGTCCATGCACATCTCTCTTGCACCTGACAATACACAGTCTCCAGATGCACACTCTTATCACACAGGCAGTAGCTTCTCCTGCACTCCCATGCTAAGTATTCAGCACTGTGTGGTATTTCAGATAGTAGTGTGTAACGCTACCACATTCAACATCACCAAGGCTCATTTCCTTTGCTCTAGTCTAATCACTCACCCAGGTTCCACATGCTCATGCTCTCAAGTAGCTGTTAGGATATGTGCTCTTTTCTGCCTCTCTAAACAATAAGGAAAATGTGTCAGGCTGTTACAGTAATTATCACTTGCAAAACCACAGTGGTAAATGTGCTTTGAAATTGCCAATCAAAAATAGTTTTCTGCCTAGAATCACACCATGAGTCTGTGTGCACACAGGAATTGTTGTCAGAGATTTAATTTGTGTTGCTCTTGTTCTATAAGACTTGCACTCGTAGGAAAGGGGCAGCTTGTTTTCTTGAACTGCGATGGTTAGCATTCAGCCAAAATCACTATCTCACAGATGAGAGGCAAATGCAAACACATTTGAAATCAACAGGGTAGATTTTCCTTCCACTCCTGCCATGGGTGAGGTACATCCTTTATGTTCAAAACTCCAATTAACCCTTACCACACATGTACTCTTTCATACATCTGTGCAGTCTTCATGCAGTTGTGCAAGCGTCCATGCTGATCTCTGTTGCACCTGACAATACACAGTCTCCAGAAACATACTTTTAGCACCCAGGCAGTAGCTTCTCTTGCACTGCCATGCTAAGTATATAGCACTGTGTGGTATTTCAGATAGTAGTGTGTAACGCTACCACATTTAACATCACCAAGGCTCATTTCTTTTGCTCTAGTCTAATCACTCACTCAGGTTCCACATGCTAATACGCTAAAGTAGCTGTTAGGACATGTGCTCTTTTCTGCCTCTCTAAACAATAAGGAAAATGTGTCAGGCTGTTACAGTAATTATCACTTGCAAAACCACAGTGGTAAATGTGCTTTGAAATTGCAAATCAAAAATCGTTTTCTGCCTAGAATCACACCATGAGTCTGTGTGCACACAGGAATTGTTGTCAGAGATTTAATTCGTGTTGGTCTGGTTCTGTAAGACTTGCATTCGCAGGAAAGCGGCAGCTTGTTTTCTTGAACTGTGATGGCTAGCATTCAGCACAAATCAATATCTCACAAATGAGAGGCAAATGCTAACACATTTGAAAACAACAGGGTAGATTTTCCTTCCACTCCTGCCATGGGTGAGGTAGATCCTATATGTTCAAAACTCCAATTAACCCTTACCACACATGTACTCTTACATCTGTGCAGTCTTCATGCAGTTGTGCAAGCATCCATGCAGATCTCTCTTGCACCTGACAATACAAAGTCTCCAGAAGCACGCTCTTAGCACACAGGCAGTTGCTTCTCCTGCACTCCCATGCTAAGTATTCAGCACTGTGTGGTATTTCAGATAGTAGTGTGTAATGCTACCACATTCAACATCACCAAGGCTCATTTCCTTTGCTCTAGTCTAATCACTCACCCAGGTTCCACATGCTCATGCTCTCAAGTAGCTGTTAGGATATGTGCTCTTTTCTGCCTCTCTAAACAATAAGGAAAATGTGTCAGGCTGTTACAGTAATTATCACTTGCAAAACCACAGTGGTAAATGTGCTTTGAAATTGCCAATCAAAAATCGTTTTCTGCCTAGAATCACACCATGAGTCTGTGTGCACACAGGAATTGTTGTCAGAGATTTAATTTGTGTTGCTCTTGTTCTGTAAGACTTGCACTCGTAGGAAAGGGGCAGCTTGTTTTCTTGAACTGTGATGGTTAGCATTCAGCACAAATCACTATCTCACAGATGAGAGGCAAATGCTAACACATTTGAAATCAACAGGGTAGATTTTCCTTCCACTCCTGCAATGGGTGAGGTAGTTCCTACATGTTCAAAACTCCAATTAACCCTTACCACAGGTGATATCTGTATTTCTCACCCCTTCACTTTCATGCTTCCTTTTTTTCACTTCTCCTCACTCTGCTTTTCTCATTCCCCTTCTCTCTCTCTTCTTCCTTTACTGCTCTTTCGTAACTACCTCACTCCTTCTATACTACTCCCCTAGGTTTACTGCCTCCATCACTACTTTTTCAACCATGTATCTCTCCCTGTCTCCATGTGTTTCAGTCATTCTAACTGCCTTACTCCTTCTTAGTTCCTTGCTCTCTGTCTCTGTTTCTGTCTCTCTCCCTTTGTCTGTCTTACCCTTAATTTGCTTAACATCTCTGGGGAAAATTAACAAGGCCCCTGCGCCACCACTATGTCACTTTTCATAACGTACTGGTGGCACAGGGAGCCCCTCCATATTTACAAGGAGAGGAAAACCCACCCTGCGTGACTTTTCCTTTCCACATAAATACAGCCACTTCACATGCAGCACTGTGCGTTGAAGGGGCGTTCCATGGGTGTTGTTGTGGGTGTTCCCACGCAACACTCAAAGAACTAGACACATCTCCAGGTTTAAGAGAAATCGTAACTCTGGAGATGCATGTGAATCCTACGGTGCGCGCACGGCGGGAAAAAACAATAAAAATAGAATTAAAAAAAAAAAGTGTTGAGGTTAGGTGGCTCTAAGAAGAGCCGTTGTGTTAATAGAGGGACAGAGGAAAAAAAAGACATGGCAAAATTTATAGGGTGTCACACGTGTGTTGCTGTATCTTCCTCTCCATTAGCGGAATGCTGGTGTCCGCATAACAGATAAGAGCATGACACAAGTTACACCGCATATGCACCCACTCAAACAGAGGGTGTATATCCAGAGGTACTGAAGAAGGTGAAGCTGCCGCAGCAGATGAAGTGCTTTGCTGAGCTGCCGATGATGTGCTCGGCTGAGCTGCTGCGGATGTGCTCGGCTGAGCTGCTGGAGGGTTTTCTCTAGCAGCTCGAGCATAAGCCACAGGATGTACATCTCTAACGTGCCTGATCATAGTGAAGATACTAAAAGAGTACTTCTTATTAGGATCTCCTCTAGATAAGACACGATTACAAAGAGTGCAGGTGACTGGGAGCATTCACTTTCTTCTGCCCCTGTGGAAATGTAAAATATTGCCAGATAAAAGAATCTTTCTGTTTCCTCTGTCTCTGTCTCACAAGGCTCTCCTGCTCACTCCCAGAAGATGACTGCTGCTCTGCCATTCTGAAGTACTGAAGTACTAGAAAAGCTGCTCAGCTCCTTCTCCCAGGGAATCAGAAGTAATAATGAGGGGAATGGGTGTGGTGTTGGAAGTTTCTGGAACTGAAACTAATATAAACCAATGAAAAATGTTGTTTCTTGATCACATGACTTACCGTGCGCGCACCGTGCGCTTACGTTGCGCGCATTGTAGAAGCACGCATGCGCGTACATAAGATGCACGCATGCGCATACGGAGCATGCGCGTACGAAACATGCGTGCATGCGCGTATGGAGCACGCACGCATGCGCGTAAGGAGCACGCGCGTACGGAGCACGCGCGCATGTGCGAAATGAGCACGTGCGTACGCATCATGCACGAAGTACGCATGCGTACGTAAATCACGTACGCATGCGCACACGGAGCATGTACGCATGCAAGCCACGTGTACCATACCGTGCGCGCACGTTAAGCGTACGGTGCGCGCACGGTCAAAAACCCTTAAAAAAAAAGAAACAATGTTTAGAGGTTTGTAGAAGATATTAACTGTGCTGTTCAACTATATCTAAAAAAAATTTTAAAAAGGTGCAGGATACAGTAAATCTATAATTATATACATAGGTAGCATATTGTAAAATAAATAAATAAATAATATAATAATACATTCATAAATTAGCATTTAAAAAACCTTTGAAATTCACTGAAAAAACCATAGGTTTCACATACGTTATAGTTAGGAATTAGCATTTAAAAAACCTTGCAAATTCACTGAAAAAACCATAGGTTTCACACACGTGATGTCATGAGTGATGTCATTTGAGATGTTATCAGTGATGTCATGAGTGATGTCACTGACCATGTCATGAGTGACGTAATATGTGACGTCATCAGCAGTGGATTGCGGGCGCGTGAGTTATAGTTAGCTGAACTAACTATAACGGGGGAATTTCATTGGTTTTGTACGAGTGAAATGTCCAGCTAACTATAACGTGTGTGAAACCTATGTTTTTTTCAGTGAATTTGCAAGGTTTTCTAAATGCTAATTCCTAACTATAACGTGTGTGAAACCTATGGTTTTTTCAGTGAATATATATATATATATATATATATATATATATATATGTTACCAAGTTTTTGCCCCTTTGCAAGGTCGCACTCCACAGCAGTTACAACTTTTATTAACAAAAGAAAGCAGCATTTCACCTTGTTTTTTTAAAAGTCCTGATGCCTATGCGTTTCGAAGCCTCATGCTTCTTCCACGGCAAAACGTGAAAATGCAGCAGTACATGACGAACACAGTCCTCTGTATGCTACTTGATTTATAGGCTCCCGGTGTGCCTCCCACAATGGTATGTATTTCCGTTGCACACTGGGACATGTAGTTCATTTTCATTAATTTTAACCCTCCTGTGGGTTCTGCATTTGCCACAATGCTTTAGGACACAATCATAGCCCTCCAGTGGGCCACAAGGTGAAATTCCGCTATATATTTACTTGAAGATGAAGGATCACAAGAAAATAACAGCCAGCCAGGGCAAAAATCTGGATCCCAAAAGATACAATGAGTCACAAAGAAATAAAATATCCAAGAGAGAAGTGACTCAAACAGATAGATTCACCAAAGAACAAAAATATATTTCCACTACAACGTTTCAGCTTCCGCCTCCCTCAGGTAGTACAAGATGGTTTGCTCTGTGGCTGCACAGATGACACAGCTGAATTTTCAAAAAGCGTCATGAGTGAAGATTCCATTTGGAATGTGGAATCAATGCAGTCCTGAGAGCTCTTGAGATATGCAGTAATCAGGTTGTGTTGTCAGTAATGTTCAGTCCATCTGGATGCAGTGATTTTAAACGGTGCATCCAGATGTTTTCCCTGGAGTCCAGTAGTTCTTCCTTTGAAACATGTTCCACAGGGAAAATCTTTAAATCTGATAGTGAATGATCCACAAGGTTAAAATGATTGGCTACAGGCTGGTCAATTCTCTTATTAATTATTGCTGATTTGTGGTTCCTGAATCGTGTACGGAGGTCATTCACTGTTTGACCTACATATTGTTTTTTACAGCTTTGCCGTTGGCACATATATATGTGTGTTTTTGAAAAGCTCCATTTTAACGGGGGCCCCCGACCCAGCAGTGGTGACATGGCCCATCTTCCCAGCTACAGGCCCCAGAGTGCACCAATATATATAATTCAATTCAAAACGTGGCAAGATGCAAAATTCCATTCTGCTTAATAGCGTGTTTCAATGCAGATGTCACGAAAGTTAATTTTTTATAGTGCACGGTGCATTCTGTTAAAATCATGTTGCCAAGTGCATTTTCTGCTGCAGCGCTTGATAATTTCTTGAAAAGCGGAGTTGCCAAAGAGAGGATGTCCCCTCCCTCATCTCCCTTTCTTTACTCCCGCTCACCATCTGGCCATGAAAATCCTTAGGCTGGTGCGGTCGTTAAAGCGGGTCATGCCCCCTTCCATTAAATGTTTTTGAAAGGCTCCATTTTACGGGGGCTCCCGACCCTGCAGGGCGGGCTCTGTGCAGCTGGAACGGAGAATCCTGTTGTTTGTACTTGACCAGAAAAAACATACAAAGCCCAACTCCGTCTTACTTTCAAGCTGGACATTTATTCATCTGCGCTGCAGTTTTTAAAACCACCCATTGATTCCTTAGGCTTTTTGGCGTGTATCCCGCCTTGTTCACATGTGAGTGGCATTATGAACTCCCAGTGGTCACATGGCCCATCTTCCCAACTACAGGCCCCAGAGTGCACCAATATATATAATTCAATTCAAAACGTGGCAAGAGGCAAAATTCAATTCTGCTTAATAGCGTGTTTCAATGCAAATGTCACAAAAGTTCATTTTTCATTGTGCAAGGTGCATTCTGTTACAATCATGTTGCCAAGTGCATTTTCTGCTGTAGCGCTTGATAATTTCTTGTAAAGCGGAGTTGCCAAAGAGAGGATGTCATCTCTCTCATTTCCCTTTCTTTACTCCCGTTCACCATCTTGCCGTGGAAATCCTTAGGCTGGTGCAGTCGTTAAAGCGGGTCATGCCCACTTCCATTAAATGTCTTTGAAAGGCTCCATTTTACCGGGGAGCCCTGAAACTAATGACCAGCTCAGGTCAGCTCCTGTCTTGAAAGTTTCAGGGTGATTCGTCAAGCGGGGGCTGAGAAAAAGGAGGGTCACAAAACGCATTTTCACATGTTAATTTCCATAAGAATTTTGGAACCGGCTACAGCCCAAACTGCTGAATGGAATTACACCAAATTTAGCAAAAAGATAGCTCTTGGTTCAGAAAGCACTATTGGTTTTAAATGGTTTAAATCCATTCAGTAGTTCCAGAGAAATTTAAAAAATTAAAATATTGTTATCCGAGCACTGAGGAGGATTTGTGAATCCTCCAGAGCACAAGCTTAATTCTGATCAGCTGCCAATACTCCAAACCAGAATGTGTTGGCAGCCATCTTCTGACTCAGTAACCGAGTCACAAGAAAACAGTAGAAAAATTATTTAAAAAACAAGAAAAGGGAGCAGGGTAGAAACACCCAGACCCCTAGACCTGCTCATTCAGTCCCACAAGGACCCTCAGGGCCAAAAAAAGCTTTTTTTAAAAATAATTTCGGCCGAATTCGTGTTGGGTGTGTGAATCCTGCAAAAGAAACAATTGATGGACAGAATGCTGGACAATGCAAACATTCCCCCCAGTCACAAGGATCTGGGTTTAATCTATCATTCTTTTGCTCACCTCACAACCCCAGTTTGGACCCAGACATATGTAAATCAGTCTTGACCCTGTACCTTGTGGGAACAGTCCAACCCGAACTGCCAAGCCAGGTCCTCCCTGGAACGGAAACAAGCATCCTGGGACCGGTTTCAGGGCATCACCCTTCATCAGCCTGGCTAGCTTGAATCCAGTGGTGTAGTGAGCACGGGACCCACGTCTGGGCATACACTTCCTACTTAGGGCGACCAATGCAAAAGAAACAATTGATGGACGGAATGCTGGACAATGCAAACATTCCCCCCAGTCACAAGGATCTGGGTTTAATCCATCATTCTTTTGCTCACCTCACAACCCCAGTTTGGACCCAGACATATGCAAATCAGTCTTGACCCTGTACCTTGTGGGAACAGTCCAACCCGAACTGCCAAGCCAGGTCGTCCCTGGACCGGAAACAAACATCCTGGGACCGGTTTCAGGGCATCACCCTTCATCAGCCAGGCTAGCTTGAATCCAGTGGTGTACTAAGCATGGGACCCACGCCTGGGCATACCATTCCCACTTAGGGCGACATATGCAAAATAAACAATTGATGGACGGAATGCTGGACAATGCAAACATTCACCCCCAGTCACAAGAATCTGGGTTTAATCCATCATTCTTTTGGTCACCACACCACCCCAGTTTGGACCCAGACATATGCAGATGTAATTAAGCATAAGCATCTAAAATATTGTAGACTTGAATATCTTTATACTGGTTACTGAAAGCTTTCAGAACACCACTTTGGTTGATGCGACGCGCGGAGTAGGAGCAAGATGATCGGTTTTTCCATTATCATATGAGGGGACCGTAAATTGTGATTGTACCATTTATTCTCCAATTAATATCGTAACCAGTATCAAGATATTCAAGTCTACAATATTTTAGATGCTTACCCTTAATTGTGGTGAACGTCTAGTGACTTCTCAACATTGTGCCTAGTGCGCATCCTATGATCTCTCTTTTTGTAATACTATGGAACTTCTATTCTTAGCGCACCAGATTCCCAGCCAACTTCTTTGGGGTCTGCCAAAAGAATTTCTTGGGCGAACGTTGTATCACTACCTGCAAGCCTTGAAAAAGTTGTATCAACACGACGAACACGTGTCGGCTGTCTGTTCATCTAAATTTGACTTAGAGTCATCAACATCAAGACTCTCAAAGAATTCTCCATTTGTCTATTTTTACTGTGATTGACATCTGGTGTATTTGTATTGTTTTTATTTGGACTGTTTTCTACATATTTGGGTCTATTAAAACTACACTGACTACTATGTCAGCCTAAAAGATACATTAATGGTTGTGCTCTGTAATCTATATTGGATTGCTAAAACGTCTTCAAAGGCCACGCCACCTTTCTCCACCACTTTGCAAATGTGCCTCCTGGCAGACTATGGGATGGGGCATGAAGTCTAATTTACTCTTGAGGGACTTTGGGGGCCAAGACGCCCTCCTGGTACCTCGTGTAAGTTCTATGTAGTGGAATTCCTGGGCGCTGGTCGGAGGCCAAGCACCCTTTCTCCACCTCTCTGCAAAAGCGACTACTAGTTAAAGAAGCATTTGCAATGTAATAGGTATCACATTTGCGAGAGTTAGAGCTATTGGCATTGTAAATGTAAAAGTTTTGTACTAATGTTTTTTTGTGTAAAGTGGTAGTACGTTGTGTGTAGTGGAATTATGTGGTATGTTGTGCAGTAAAATTATGTGAATAGAAAGTATGTGGTTGAAATAAGGTTCTGGATCCGATGAACTTATATCAGGTAACGTGTTTATTGTAAGTTGAGGCAGGAGCGAACGCAACCAGCGCAGCCGGGGAAACCGTCTCTCACTAACGGCAGGGCATGGAACGCTGGGCTCGAGAACCAGGCGCACAGCCCGTTCACAAAGCCCAGGCAGCCCCACGAGCCACAACAAAGAGCACGGCACGTGTAAGTATTACACATCCCCCTTCCTCCAAAAACAAATGAAGGAAGGTGAGGAAATTGCATAGCAATGGCATAAGCAAAAACACAAAACAGAAGAACAAATATAATGCAGAATTAAAGTTAAGACAGTGAGTAATACAGATTAAACATTAAAACAAAATAACAATATGACCCCACTCCCTACCTACAGTAGAGTATAATACAGAAAAACCAAATCACACAAAATCTTTCAAATAAGCAGGTTCTCTGCATTCTCGAATGGGCTTACCATCACCACCACTAGAGGGGACATCCTTAGAAGGATGCGCTTTTTGCGATGAAGATTTGTCTTGCTTCTAGTACAAAGCTGCCCTTCTGTTGTTCCATGATTGACCATTCTGTAACTTTACACAATTTTCTCCAACAGACTCCACATGGAAAGGCCCTCTGAATTTGTTAAAGCCTTGGTGTATACCACCAGGTTTGACCTTTACCAAGTCACCCGGACACACGTCTGTTACTCTTGACAATATCTGGGCGATGTTACCAGTTAATCTACCCCTCATCAGTTCAAAAGGAGATTTTGCCATCCCTTGATGGACTGTGGTGCGGTAGGCCCATAACATTTCTTTTATCTCATGTTGCACAGAAGACTTGGCCATCACAGCCAACTGCACCATGTCTTTTATGAGTCTGTTAACTCTTTCACATAAGTCGTTTCACTGGGGATTGTATAACAATGTACGCACATGCTTTAAGCCAATACTCTCAAAGTAGTGCTCCATCTCCTTTGATGTGAGTTGTGTGCCATTATCCAAAAGAAGGAATGCTGGTACACTATTACAGTGGTATTTAGTGTATAGGAATTATGTGGAGTGGGACTATGTGTTTTGGAGAGTAATTATGTGGTAATGTAGTCTGTGTTGTGGAGTGGTAACCGCAGGTTTCGTTTTCCTCGTTTCCATAGAAGCTAAAGTATAAACTCAATGAGACACAAAAAAAGAAGGAACCACTGAGGAGCACTTCTGGGCTTAGTTGGAGGTATGAGCAAGGCACTGGAATTATGTGACTGTTCAGCTTCACCAATTGTCACATAATTAAAAATTTCCCGCATTTGCCAAATATTCCATCATCTGCTGCCTAATCTGCAGATTTGAACCAAAAAAAGCCTTGTTTCTAGTTCAAACGGCGCAAATGTTCCTGCAGCCTCACATGTTACAGTGTGGAGTAAGGCCATTTGCAAAGCTGGAATGGTCACCTGTTACTTACTGCTAAATGTGGGTGTTAAATTGGTACTAATGGTGCATAAACCTCTCTTCTTTTCATGCCTCTGTTGCCTCTTTCTGTATTTCTCTTGCATCTTTCTGTACCTTTCTTCCTCTTTCTGCACCTCACTGTCTTCTTTCTGCACTTCTCTTGCCCCTTTCTGCACCCCTCTTGCCTCTTTTCGCACCTCTGTTGGTTCTTTCTGCACCCTTTTGCCTGTTTCTGAAACTCTCTTGTCTCTTTCTGCAGTTATCTTGCCTCCTTCTGTACCTCACTTGCCTCTTTCTGCACTTCTATTGCCTCTTTCTGCACCTCTCTTGCTTCTTTCTGCACTCCTGTATTCTCTTTCTGCACCCCTGTTGTTTCTTTTTGCACTTGTCTTGCTTCTTTCTGCACCCTTCTTCCCTTTTTTGCATCCCTCTTTCTGCTGTTCATTTTCTGCACCTCTCTTGCTTCTTTCTGCACCTCTCTTGCCTCTTTCAGCACTTCTCTTGCTTCTTTCTACACCTCTGTTTCTTCTTTCAGCAGTTCCCATGCCTCTTTCTGCACTTCTCTTGCTTGTTTCTGCACCTATCTTGCGTATTTCTGCACCTCTCTTGCCTCTTTCTACACCTCACTTGCTTCTTTCTGCACCCCAATTGCCCATTTTTGCACCCATTTTTTCTCTTTATGCACTCTCTTGCGTCGTTCTGTACGCCTGTTCCCTCATTCTGCTCCTTTCCTGCTGGTTTTTGTACCTCTCCTGCCTTTTTCTGTACTTCTGTTGATTCTTTCTGTACTTCTCTTGCTCTTTCTGACCCATCACGCCTCTTTCAGCACCTGTGGCTTCTTTCTGCACTTCCCTTCCTTGTTTCTAGACCTCTCCTGCCTCTTTCTGTACTTGTCTTGCCTCTTTGTGCACCTCTCCTACCTTTTTCTGCACCCCTCTTGCCTCTTTTTGTACCTCTGTTGGTTGTTTCTCCACTGCTCTTGCTTCTTTCTGCACCTCACTTGCCTCGTTTTGCACATTTATTTCTTCTTTTTATGTCTCTGTTGCTTCTTTTAGCAATCCTCCTGCCTCTTTCTGCACTTCTCTTGCCCATTTCAATACCTTCCTTGCCTCTTTCTGCACCTCTCCTGCCATTTTCTGCACCTCACTTGCTTATTCCTGGACCCCTCTTGCCTCTTTCTGTACCCCTGTTCCTTCTTTCTGCACCTCTCTTGCCTCTTTTTGCACCCTTGTTCCCTCTTCCTGCATCTTTCCTACCTGTTTCTGCACCTTTCCTGCCTGTTTCTGTACCTCTCTTGCTTATTTCTGTACCTCTCTTGCTTTTTTCTGTACCTCTCTTGCTTCTGTCTGTACTTCTCTTGCCTCTGTCTGCACCCTTCGCCCCTCTTTCAGCACCTCACTTGCTTCTTTCTGCACTTCTCTTCCTTCTATCTGCACCCCTCCTACTCCCTCTCTTGCCAATTTGTGCATCTCTCCTACCTCTTTCTGCACCCCTCTTGCCTCTTTTTGCACCTCTGTTGGTTGTTTCTGCACCCCTTTGCCTGGTTCTGCAACTCTCTTGCCCCTTTCTGCAGTTCTCTTGCCTCCTCCTGTACCTCACTTGCCTCCTTCTGCACTTCTTTTGCCTCTTACTGAACCTCCCTTGCCTCTTTCTGAACCTCGCTCTCTTCTTTCTGTACCCCTCTTCCCTCTTTCTGTACCTCTTTTGCTTGTTTCTGCAACTCTCTTGCCTCTTTCTGCACTTCTATTGCCTCTTTCTGCACCTCTTGCTTCTTTCTGCACCCCTCCTGCCTCTTTCTGTACCTCTCTTGCCTCTTTGTGCATCACTTCTACCTTTTTCTGTATCGCTCTTGCCTCTTTTTGCACTTCTGCTGGTACTTTCTGCACTGCTCTTCCTTCTTTCTGCACCTCACTTGCCTCTTTCTGTACTTCTCTTGCTTCTTTCTCCACCTCTGTTGCTTCTTTCAGTAATTCTCTTGCCTCTTTCTGCACTTCTCGTGCCTCTTTCTGCACCTCTTTTGTAACTTTCTGCACGTCTATTGCTTCTTGCTGCACCTCTCTTGCTTCTTTCAGTACCCTTCTTCCCTTTTTTGCATCCCTCTTGTCTCTTTCTGCTATTCTCTTGCCATTTTCTGCACCTATCTTGCCCCTTTCTGCACCTTACTTGCCTCTTTCTGCACTTCTGTTGCTTCTTTCCACACCTCTGTTGCTTCTTTCAGCAATTCTCTAGCCTCTTTCTGCACTTCTTTTGCTTCTTTCTGCACCTCTCTTGCATCTTTATGCACCTCTGTTGCCTCTATCTACAGCTCACTTGCTACTTTATGCACCCCTATTTTCTCTTTCTGCACCTCTCTTGCTTCTTTCTGCACCCCTGTTTCCTCTTTCTGCACCTTTGCACCTTTCCTGCCTATTTGTGCACCTCTTTGGCCTCTATCTGTACCTCTGTTGGTTATTTCTGCACTTTTCTTGCTCTTTCTACACCATTCACACCTCTTTCAGCATCTCTTTTGCTTCTTTCTGCACTTCTCTTCCTTCTGTACCCCTCCTGCCTCTTTCTGTACCTCTCTTGCATCTCTGTGCACTTCTTCTACCTTTTTCTGTACCGCTCTTGCTTATTTTGCACCTCTGTTGGTTCTTGCTGCACTGCTCTTGCTTCGTTCTACACCTCTGTTGCTTCTTTCATCAATTCTTTTGCTCTTTCTGCAGTTCTCCTCCTTCTTTTTGCACCCCTCCTGCCTCTTTCTGTACCACTCTTGACTCTTTGTGCACCTCTCCTACATTTTGCTGCACCCCTCTTGCCTTTTTTTTAACCTTTGTTGTTTTTTTCAGCACTGCTCCTGCTTCTTCTGCACCTCACTTGCCTCTTTCTGTACTTCTCTTGCTTCTTTCTACACTTCTTTTGCTTCTTTCAGCAATTCTCTTGCCTCTTTCTGCACTTCTCTACCTTCTTTCTGCACCCCTTTTGCGTCATTCCGTACCTCTCTTGCCTCTTTGTACACCTCTGTTAGTTCATTCCGCACTGCTCTTCCTTTTTTCTGCACCCCTCTTGCTTCTTTCTGCACACCTCTTTTCTCTTTCTGCACCTCTATTGCCTCTTTCTGCACCACTGTTCCCTCGTTATGTACCTTTCCTGTCTGTTTCTGCACCTCTCATCTCTTTCTGTACCTCTGTTGCTTCTTTCTGCCCTTCTCTTCCTTATTTCTGTACCCCTCTTCCTTCTTCCTGCACCTCTCTTGCCTCTTGTTGCACCCTTGTTTCCTCTTTCTGCACCTTTCCTGCCTGTTTCTCCACCTCTCTTGCTTATTTCTCTACCTCTGTTGCTTCTTTCTGTACTTCTCATGACTCTTTCTGTGCCCTTCTTGCCTCTTTCAGCACATCATTTGCTTCTTTCTGTACTTCTCTTCCTTCTTTCTACACCTCTCCTACCTCCTCTCTTGTCAAATTGTGGATCTCTCCAACCTCGTGCTGCACCTCTCTTGCCTCTTTTTGCACTGCTGTTGGTTGTTTTTGCACCCCTTTTACCTGTTTCTGCAACTCTCTTGCCTCTTTCTGAAGTTCTCTTGTCTCCTTCTGTACCTCACTTGCCTCTTTCTGCACTTATATTGCCTCTTACTACACCTCTCTTGCCTCTTTCTGAACCTCACTCTATTCTTTCTGCACCTCTCTTGCCTCTGTCCGCACACCTGTTCCCTCTTTCTGTACCCCTTTTGCCTGTTTCTGCAACTCTATTGCCTCTTTCTGCAGTTCTCTTGCCTCTTTCTGCACCTCTCTTGCTTCTTCCTGCACCCCTCCTGCCTCTTTCTTTACCTCTCTTGCCTCTTTATGCACTTCTCTTGCTTCTTTATCCACGTCTGTTGCTTCTTTCAGCAAATTTCTTGCCTCTTACTGAACTTCTTTTTCTTGTTTCTGAACCTCTCTTGCGTCTTTATGCACTTCCGTTGCCTCTATCTACTCCTCACTTGCTTCTTTCTGCACCACTCTTGCCTCTTTCTGCAACTTTCTTTTCTCTTTCTGCACCTCTCTTGCTTCTTTCTGCACCCCTGTTCCCTCTTTCTGCACCTTCCCTGCCTATTTCTGCACTTCTTTTGCCTCTTTTTTTTTATCTCTGTTGGTTATTTATGCACTTCTCTTGCTCTTTCTGCACCCTTCCTTTCTCTTTCAGCACCTCTGTTGCTTCTTTCTATACTTCTCTTCCTTCTTTCTGCACCCTTTCTGCCTCTTTCTGTACCTCTCTTGCCTCTTGTGCACTTCTTCTACCTTTTTCTGTACCGCTCTTGCTTCTTTTTGCACCTCTGTTGGTTCTTTCTGCACTGCTCTTGCTTATTTCTGCACCTCATTTGCCTCTTTCTGAACATCACTCCCTTCTTTCTGTACCCCTCTTCCCTCTTTCTGCTCCTCTCTTGCCTCTGTCTGCACACCTGTTCCCTCTTTCTGCACCCCTTTTACCTGTTTCTGCAACTCTCTTGCTTCTTTCTGCAATTCTCTTGCCTCCTTCTGCACCTCACTTGCCTCTTTCTGCACTTCTATTGCCTCATTCTGCACCTCTCTTGCTTCTTTCTGCACCCCTCCTGCCTCTTTCTGTACCTCTCTTGCATCTTTGTGCACCACTTCTACCTTTTTCTGTACTGCTCTTGCTTCTTTTTGCACTTCTGCTGGTTCTTTCTGCACTGCTCTTCATTCTTTCTGCACCTCACTTGCCTCTTTCTGCACTTCTCTTGCTTCTTTCTCCACCTCTGTTGCTTCTTTTGGCAATTCTCTTGCCTCTTTCTGCACTTCTAATGCCTCTTTCTGCACCTCTTTTGCAACTTTCTGCACTTCTATTGCTTCTTTCTGCACATCTCTTGCTTCATTCTGCACCCTCCTTCCATTTTTTGCATCCTTCTTGCCTCTTTCTGCTGTTCTCTTGCAATTTTCTGCACCTCTCTTGCCTCTTTCTGCACCTCACTTGCTTTTTTCTACATCTCTGTTGCTTCTTTCAGCAATTCTCTTACCTCTTTCTGTACTTATTTTGCTTGTTTCTGCACCTCTGTTGCGTCTTTATGCACCTCTGGTGCCTCTAGCTACACCTCACATGCTACTTTCTGTACCCCTCTTGCCTCTTTCTGCAACTGTCTGTTCTCTTTCTGCACCTCTCTTACTTCTTTCTGCACCCCTGTTCTCTCTTTCTGAACTTTCCTGCCTTTTTCTGTACCTTTGTTGGTTATTTCAGCACTTCTCTTGCTCTTTCTGCACCTCTGTTGTTTCTTTCTGCACCCCTCTTGCTGCTTTCTGTATCACTCTTGCCTCTTTGTGCACCTCTCCTACCTTTTGCTACACTCCTCTTGCCTCTTTTTGAACCTTTGTTGGTTTTTTCTGCACTGCTCTTGCTTCTTTCTGCACCTCACTTAACTCTTCCTGTATTTCTCTTGCTTCTATCTACACCTCGTTTGCTTCTTTCAGCAATTCTCTTGCATCTTACTGCACTTCGCTTTTGTCTTTCTGCACCCCTTCTGCCTCTTTCTGTACCCCTCTTGCCTCTTTGTGCACCTCTCCTACCTCTTTCTACACTCCTCTTGCCTCTTTTTCCACCTCTGTTAGTTCATTCTGCACTGCTCTTGCTTTAATCTGCACCCCTCTTGCTTCTTTCTCCCCCCTCTTTTCTCTTTCTGTACCTCTCTAGCCTCTTTCTGCACCACTGTTCCCTCTTTATGTACCTTTCCTGCCTGTTTCTGCACCTTTCTTACTTCTTTCAGGACTTCTGTTGCTTCTTTCTGCACTTCTCTTTCTCCACCCTTCGTGCATCTTTCAGCATCTCTGTTGCTTCTTTTTGCACTTCTCTTCCTTCTTTCTGCACCCCTCTTCCTTCTTTCTGCACCTCTCTTGCTTCTTTTTGTACCCCTGTTACCTCTTTCTGCACCTTTCCTGCCTGTTTTTGCACCTCTATTGCTCTTTTCTGTACCTCCGTTGCTTCTTTCTGTACTTCTCATGACTCTTTCTGTACCCTTCTTGCCTCTTTCAGCACCTCAGTTGCTTCTTTCTGTACTTCTCTCCCTTCCTTCTGCACCCCGCCTATCTCCTCTCTTGCCAATTTGTATATCTCTCCTACCTCTTTTTACACCCCTCATGCCTCTTTTTGCACCTTTGTTGGTTGTTTCTGTACCCCTTTTACCTGTTTCTGCAACTCTCTTGCATCTTTCTGCAGTTCTCTTGCCTCCTTCTGCACCTCACTTGCCTCTTTCTGCGCTTCTGTTGCCTCTTACTGCACCCATCTTGCCTCTTTATGAACCTCACTCTTCGTTCTGTACCCCTCTTCCTGCACCTCTCTTGCCTCTGTCTGCACACATGTTACCTCTTTCTGACCCCTTTTGCCTGTTTCTGTAACTCTCTTGCCTCTTTCTGCAGTTCTCTTGCCTCTTTCTGCACCTCTCTTGCTTCTTTTTTCACCCCTCCTGCCTCTTTCTTTACCTCTCTTGTCTCTTTTTGCACTTCTCTTGCTTCTTTCTCTACCTCTGTTGCTTCTTTCAGCAATTCTCTTGCCTCTTTCTGCACATCTTTTGCCTCTTTCTGCACTTCTCTTCTTTCTTTCTGCACCCCTCCTTCCTCTTTCTGCACCTCTGTTGCCTCTTTGTGTAACACTCTTGCGTCTTTCTGCTTTTCACTTGCTTCTTTCTATACTTCTCTTGCCTGTTTTGGCACCTCTGTTGCTCCATTCTGCACTTCTCTTGCCTCTTTCTGCACCGCTGATTTAGAGGTAGTTTTAGTCCCCCTGCCCTATTATGTACTAGGGCCTCACAGGGGACGTCATGCCAATCACAAGGGTACTCCAACCCATAGTGTACCCTAGTGTATGTAGGTGTTTTCACTGTATTCTAAGTGACTTTCAGGATAGCAATGGCTCAGGGCCTGGTTAGTCAGAGTCATTACCACCAGTACCAGTCAGCAAAAAGTTGGGGGCACAGGATGAGTTTGCAATAAGGCCTCTTTCTGCACCTCTGTTGGTTCTTTCTGCATATCTCTTGCTTCTTTCTGCACTTTTCTTCCTCTTTCTGGACTTCTGTTGCCTCGTTCTGCATTTCTCTTGCTTCTTTCTGCACCTTTCTTCCTCTTTCTGCAAATGTCCTACGTCTGTAGGCATAGTTAGAGTTTAGCATTTAAAAAACCTTTGAAATTCACTGAAAAAACATAGGTTTCAGGGACGTTATACATTTCACTCATACAAAACCAGAGAAATTTGGCCGTTATAGTTAGTTGAGCTAACTATAACTCGCACCCCCGCAATGCACTGCTGATGACATCACATATTAAATTATTTATGACATGGTCAATGACATCACTGATGACATCTCAAATAACATTACTGATGACATCACTGATTACATCATCCACATGATATTCTGATGCACCTCCTCATACCCTAGTATAACCTTTGATACACCTACTCTAAAATACAGACTACCATTTTCGAAAGCATAGACACACCAATACCAGTTACTACATACCCACTCACTGATTCCTAGGTCTACACACACATCCACTCATTCACCCATACAGCCACTCATACATGCAGTCACTCATCAATACAGTCACTATTATATGCACTCATACACCCATATAGACACTCACACACTGCCACTCATCCATAGAGTTACTCACACACCTAGTCAGTCATGCAGAGAATCAATTACACTCCCATTTACTCACCTATACAGTTATACACACACCACTTCATTTTATTCATACAGATACTAACAGATACTTACTCTCTTATACAATCACTGATACAAGCACACATTCATGCATACAGCCACTCTCACAATCACTCACTCTCACATATAGTCATTCACATACTCCAACACTCTCATATACTGCCTTTCACATATGTAGTTACTCACACATGTACCACTGAGACATCCATTCACTCACCAACACACCCTATACCCACTAATCCACCCATAGAGCCCTTCAATGATGCACTCTTGAAACCATACATCTAGTGAATCACCCACTCACACATCTATGCACAGAGTCACACATCCCCCACCCACCCACACAGACACTCAGGCACCCATACAGATACTCAGACAACCACTCAATTACCCACATAGACACAAATGTAGCTACTCACTAACTCATGCAGCAGCTTATACACCAACTGACAGACTGATACAGACATTTAGTCACTAACCCATGTGTTCAGTAAGACATGTTTAATCACTAACTTAAACAGTCAGTCACACACCTACTAAATCATCCATTCAGACACTTATACACCTACTCATTCTTCAATACGCCTTTCCCTATATATTAAACATAGTTAAACTTTACAGAAACACACAGTCACTGGATGATGTCATCAATGATGTCATCAGTGATGTCATTTGAGATGTCATCAGTGATGTCACTGACCATGTCATGAGTGATGTAATATGTGACGTCATCAGCAGTGCATTGCAGGTGCGCGAGTTATAGTTAGCTGAACTAACTATAATGGAGGAATTTCTCTGGTTTTGTACGAGTGAAATGTCCAACTAACTATAACTTTCCCTAAATCCTATGGTTTTTTCAGTGAATATATATATATATATATATATATATCGAGGCAGTGCTTCATCATTCATCCGATCCAGGTACACCCCCGGATCTCGACAAAAAGACAGCATCACCACCCCACAAGCATGTCAAGTAACGCCCAGCGGGACCGCGAGGCGGAGGCTGAGGAGCTCTTTAAAGACTTGATGGCAGTATCCACGAAACGTTCAGATGCAGGCATCGACCCGACTACGGATTCCAACCTTGATCTCAAGACACTACTGAAATCACTCGAAAAATGCCAACGGAGTGAAATGACAAAGTGGTGGGAGGAGATATCATTGACCAAGTACGTGGAAGCAGGTCGGATTCCACGAGGCTTAAGGATTATGCTGGCACCCAATTTCGACAACATCCACCCAGAAATGTTGGTGGAATGGGCGGATAACAACCTTAATGCGTCCATGAATGCAGTGAAAATCCTTATTAAATATGCCCGAATCGATCGTGATGCACTCATCAAAAAGATAGAGGAAATCAACGAGCAACTCAATAATCGATCAGAAAAGGAAGGAATTCTCAAGCAAAGAAAAGAAATCGAGGACAGGATGAAGATACAACAAGAGAAAATTAAACTGAGGAAATTACGCAAGTTCGCCAGGGATAAAGAGGACTATGAGCTTGGGCAGATTTTCACTTTTGCCCGCCGCTATGACAGTGCAAGGAAGAGACGCTCGGACAAACTGGCTACCACCACGTGTGAAATATCCAACAGTAGCGAACAATGCACGCCAATAGAATCTAACACAGGTGACTCTGTTTCCTTGACCAGTGGAAGCGGCAACGAAGGCGAGGAAACGGTCCGGGGCAGCCTCATGTCCGGCATATTACAACCTGGTGAAGAGCTGAATTTTTTAGCCGAGGACCGCCGTCAAACCCTGAGGCCGCGGAATCCACAAGTATCCGCAGGGCAAAACAGAACAAAAAACGCAATGCCAGAAGAAAGGCCCGCCGCGCAAAGAGGCAGAAAACCGCAATGGCGACGACGTTAGGTGATGGTCAAACCAACAACAACACCATAGTGAATCTTTCCAAGCTTGTGCTCACCGCTAAAGAGGACAATATTCTTTCCTTAGGCCTTTCATATTGCGCTGGCAATAATTTCAACTACCGCAAAACCAGAGCGGATTTATTTAATTTTACAAGAAAGTTGAAATTAAAGAAGTTTTTCACCATCAAATCTGGCAGCAAAACGAACACGGGTCCTCAGGACAACAGCGCAACTTCCAATGAACACAATTTGGAATCTGCCGATGCACAATTACTTCTCACCCTGGCGGATTTGAATAAAATGAACCATGATTCCCTTAGCCAGTCAGTCGACACACGGCCCTCCCAAGACAGACTTGCCTCCATCATTGGCACAGAATCATGTGCCGGGCTAAGTCCTTTTAGAGGCAAATCTAACTTCATCCCCATGATGCCCAAGGATGCGATTGATATTTTTCAAGAGATGGTAACTAATGATTTAAAGAATCTCTATCGGGCCACAAGTTCTAACAGCAGGAGAATAAAACAACAAGATTTACAATACAAGAACTTGATCCATAAATTGAAGAGCAACCCTGGCCTAATAATTTGTATGTCTGACAAGGGGGGCAATGTGGTCATCTGGCCCAAGGAGGAATACAGAACTGAAGTAAAAAGGCAGCTTTCGGACACTGAGTGTTATGAAAAAATCAGCTTAAAAATCTACAATACATCTAAGGAACCCTGAAGAAAATGTTACATGCTTACAAAAGGCAGGGATTAATTTCAAGCCAAGAATTCGATTTTTTGTTTAATGAGTTTCCGATCATCCCAACGCTCCGCCTGATACCAAAAATCCATAAAGGCATGAGGCCGGTACCAGGCAGACCCATCATTTCATCTATTGGGAGCATCAGTGAAAATGCGAGTAAGTATGTGGATTGCTTTTTACAGCCACTAGTCCGTGCTTTACCAACGTACATTAAGGACACTGGTGACTTTATCAGGAAACTAGCCAGAATTCAATGGCATGAGGATTTCTTGTTGGTCACTCTTGACATAGAGTCCTTGTATACAAGCATAGAACACAATACAGGGATTGCCGCCACTAAACACTATCTGGACTGCAGACCAATCAAATTTTACAATCACAACATTATGCTTTTAGAACTTATTCACTGGGCATTGAACAATAACTATTTTATGTTTGAAAATGAACTGTACTCTCAAAAGAGGGGAGTCGCCATGGGAGCTTGCTTCTCCCCCAGCTATGCCTGCTTGCATGTTGGCTGGTGGGAGGAGCAGGTTCTCATGGGAACCCATGCTAAGGTGTTTGGATCCAAGATTGTAGAGTGGTACAGATACATTGACGATGTTTTTATGGTTTGGAAAGGCGATCGTGAAAGTGTGATTGATTTTATTGAGGTTTTAAATAACAACGTTTTTAATCTCAAATTCACTTTTAAGGTGGACAACACTTCAGTTGAATTTTTAGACACTAAAGTCACGATTGTTGAGAACCATGTAGAAACATGTCTGTATAGGAAATCCACCGCTGGCAACTCTATCTTACACGCCAGCAGCGCCCATCCACCACATCTCATAAAAAGCATCCCCTATGGGGAACTCCTCCGTATTAAACGTATTTGTAGTATACCGGAGGAGAGGGTTCAATGTTCAGAAGAAGCAATGAACAGGATGAGGCAAAGGGGTTACTCTGAGGGGATCCTTAGGGAAGCCTACAACAAAGTGGAATCCACTCCCAGGAACTCCCTACTCATAGACAAATCGGTCAATACGAGTGAACATAGCTCAGTGGATACATCTGACAATGCAAACTCCAATGTACCACGTTTGATCACAACATTTAACAAACAGCACCGTAAAATCAGAGCCATGGTAAATAAAAACTGGCCAATTGTATTGACTGATGGTGTCCTGGCCCCCATGTTACCTTCCAAACCTGTACTGACGTTTAGAAGGGCCAGAACCATGAGAGAGGAGCTCATGAGACCAAATATTCCAATCCCGACTAGCAGTTCGTGGCTAAAACCTAAAAGAGGTTTTTTCAAATGCACCAATTGCAGAGCATGTAAATTTGGTCAAAATACCACTCAGTATTCAGTCCCGTTCAGTGACAACCCCAGACAAATTAAGGGCCATTTTACATGTAGATCTGAATTTGTGGTGTATGTCCTTTCCTGTACATGTGGTTTGAATTACATTGGGAGCACCAAGTTACAAGCCCATGTCAGAATTTTACAACATTTAAGGGCAATTGTGAATAATGACTCCAGCTACCCCGTAGCACGTCACTTCAGAAAACTACATAATAATGAACTCAGTTGCCTGAAATACTTTATTGTCGACGGTGTCCCCGCACAGCGAAGAGGGGGCAACAGGGAAAAAGCCCTTAGACAACTCGAAACCAAATATATACTCGAGTTCGATAGCAAAGCACCCACAGGCTTAAACACCACTGAAGACCTACACAATTTTATTTGAGTATTGACAGGCTACACGGGATAGATCATGCTCTTTTTAGACTCGCTTTTTACTTACTTGACTGACATCTGCAGCGTATATAGTGTCAAATTCTTATGTCCGAAGCTATCTTACTGATCAGTTTATCTGTTCATTTACCTGTTTTACCTGTATCCTCATCAATTTTATGAATACTGTTTTCTAATTGCATTGAGAGTAGAACTGTTAGCCAGCCGTTTGGACTAATCTGTTCCTTCTATATCTTTCCTATTTTTGTCTTTTGATTCTAAAGGGGTAAGGCCAAAGACAAGAAAATAATGAAAATCAAACGCTTTCTCCATTTAACGGTGTGTTCCAGTTCTCCATATATGAGGAATCTCCCAGCTAAGCTCCTTTTACCCTTAGGTGTAATACAATTTAGGTGCAAGCAGCTTCGGGGACACGCTCTAACTTTGGACCTACTTTCACCAAAGATCAGGTGTTTGGTTGTTTTCAATATGTATTTGTTAATATGGAACCCCATACATTTGATTAGCATTTTAGAGTGTTCCTCCTATCCTCTTCCTTGCTTGACCCCCGCCGTATTTTATAATTATTTTACTATTTGCACTTTTCTCACTTCTTGATTAGCTTTAGGATCTTTTACATAGGCTATTGGCTTTAACAGCAATGTCGGGTCTTACATATAGGTTTTATCGTTAGATACTATTTTAACATCTGTTGAAATGTTGCAATGAATTCTGATTGTGCACTATTTAAGGACATCAATTATGGTCTGTAACACAATTACCATATGTATACATATGCATTTGCTTGCACTTTGCACTATTATTGCATATTTTGCACATTTGCATTTTGTTGCACCTTGGTGGCACTATTTGCACTTTATATATCAGGATTTGCACCTACAATTTGCGTATTTGCACAATCTACAATTGCACCTTAAACCTTTGAAAACCACCATGTATTTACAAGGTTGGGATTTTTCCGTGAACAAGGAAAGGTAGTTATAATCAGGTATATCTAATGATATAACTATGAAATGTCCCAGACCCATGCTGTTACAATTACTAAAGTATTTGTATATGTTATATGTTCTTCATCACCAAAATATTATTTTGTTTGTTATGTAGACCAATTTATTTTTTCTATGTCTATCGTCACAAGCATCACGAGATTATAGAGTGCTCTCAAAATATAAAAGCTAATGAATCGGCAGTTACTTCATGTGCTCAAGGCCATCTGGTGGCCGAAACGCGTAATGGCGTGCTGTGTGGGTGCTGATTGTCATTAAAAACCTGTGAAGCACGAGTTGGTGTCCGTGTGCTTCTTCCTCGCCGTTTGGAGGTGGGAGACAGCCTGTTGGATTTCATATATATATATATATATATATATATATATATATATATATATATATATATATATAAAAACCACAGGTTGCCCCAAAGAGAACGTCACACCAGCAGAGGTTGATGCACACAGCCACCAGCAGCAGAATCATCCAGTCAGCCCTCCAAGATTCGTATGTGACTGCCAAACGCGTTTCGAGCGAATGCTCTTGTTCACTGGCTCTCTCCATTGAAACAAGGAAAGCGGTATTGTAGTGGAAACACCTTTTATTCAAAATGTAAGTCCTGCCCACATGGGCGTCAGCCAAACGAGGCATCATGGTCTATGTAGTTTTGCCCATCGTTGCTTAGACCAGTTCCATCAAAAACCCGGTTGGGCACCGCAAACCAAAATGAAGAGTTCACTAAAATGTCAACCCCAGTGGGCACAAAAACTGAAAGGGCTGCTGGTAATCCTGCCAATAAATCCGACAGTTAGGCCCTCTGCTCTCCTCGTAGGCGCTCAAAATCGGACGCCAAGGACCCGCAACATGGCAGTGGGACATTCTTGCGGCTAGGCTTGCCGCTATACAAAAAAAACAGGTTGCCCCAAAGAGAACGTCACACCAGCAGAGGTTGATGCACACAGCCACCAGCAGCAGAATCATCCAGTCAGCCCTCCAAGATTCGTATGTGACTGCCAAACGCATTTCGAGCGAATGCTCTTGTTCACTGGCTCTCTCCATTGAAACAAGGAAAGCGGTATTGTAGTGGAAACACCTTTTATTCAAAATGTAAGTCCCGCCGACATGGGCGTCAGCCAAACGAGGCATCATGGTCTATGTAGTTTTGCCCATCGTTGCTTAGACCAGTTCCATCAAAAACCCGGTTGGGCACCGCAAACCAAAATGAAGAGTTCACTAAAATGTCAACCCCAGTGGGCACAAAAACTGAAAGGGCTGCTGGTAATCCTGCCAATAAATCCGACAGTTAGGCCCTCTGCTCTCCTCGTAGGCGCTCAAAATCGGACGCCAAGGACCCGCAACATGGCAGTGGGACATTCTCGCGGCTAGGCTTGCCGCTATGCAAAAAAAAACACAGGTTGCCCCAAAGAGAACGTCACACCAGCAGAGGTTGATGCACACAGCCACCAGCAGCAGAATCATCCAGTCAGCCCTCCAAGATTCGTATGTGACTGCCAAACGCGTTTCGAGCGAATGCTCTTGTTCACTGGCTCTCTCCATTGAAACAAGGAAAGCGGTATTGTAGTGGAAACACCTTTTATTCAAAATGTAAGTCCCGCCCACATGGGCGTCAGCCAAACGAGGCATCATGGTCTATGTAGTTTTGCCCATCGTTGCTTAGACCAGTTCCATCAAAAACCCGGTTGGGCACCGCAAACCAAAATGAAGAGTTCACTAAAATGTCAACCCCAGTGGGCACAAAAACTGAAAGGGCTGCTGGTAATCCTGCCAATAAATCCGACAGTTAGGCCCTCTGCTCTCCTCGTAGGCGCTCAAAATCGGACGCCAAGGACCCGCAACATGGCAGTGGGACATTCTCGCGGCTAGGCTTGCCGCTATACAAAAAAACCACAGGTTGCCCCAAAGAGAACGTCACACCAGCAGAGGTTGATGCACACAGCCACCAGCAGCAGAATCATCCAGTCAGCCCTCCAAGATTCGTATGTGACTGCCAAACGCGTTTCGAGCGAATGCTCTTGTTCACTGGCTCTCTCCATTGAAACAAGGAAAGCGGTATTGTAGTGGAAACACCTTTTATTCAAAATGTAAGTCCCGCCCACATGGGCGTCAGCCAAACGAGGCATCATGGTCTATGTAGTTTTGCCCATCGTTGCTTAGACCAGTTCCATCAAAAACCCGGTTGGGCACCGCAAACCAAAATGAAGAGTTCACTAAAATGTCAACCCCAGTGGGCACAAAAACTGAAAGGGCTGCTGGTAATCCTGCCAATAAATCCGACAGTTAGGCCCTCTGCTCTCCTCGTAGGCGCTCAAAATCGGACGCCAAGGACCCGCAACATGGCAGTGGGACTTTCTCGCGGCTAGGCTTGCCGCTATACAAAAAAACCACAGGTTGCCCCAAAGAGAACGTCACACCAGCAGAGGTTGATGCACACAGCCACCAGCAGCAGAATCATCCAGTCAGCCCTCCAAGATTCGTATGTGACTGCCAAACGCGTTTCGAGCGAATGCTCTTGTTCACTGGCTCTCTCCATTGAAACAAGGAAAGCGGTATTGTAGTGGAAACACCTTTTATTCAAAATGTAAGTCCCGCCCACATGGGCGTCAGCCAAACGAGGCATCATGGTCTATGTAGTTTTGCCCATCGTTGCGTTTGGCTCGAGACTTTTGCTATGGAGCAGATGGTTTGTTTGTCCTGCATTCCGCAAATAAAGTTTTCAACTTGCCGTGGTGCGGCTTCATCTTTGGAGGCAACTCTTTTTTCTTAATGTTATGCGGCGTGCCCCGCCGAGAGGGAGCCCCACTGCTATCATAGCGGGCCTTCAACGACAAGAATCAAAGACGTTGTGGGGACGGCGAGTCCGCTTTGTGGATGGTGTATTGGCAGGATGACAGCCCAAATTGCTTCAAGCAGCCCACTTGGGTAAATATTGCAAACATTTGGGGGCGAGGCATGCAACCCACTGGGGGTAACATTGATTAACATTGAATTTGCACCACAACTACCAGCATGCTTAGCGCAGACGCCCACTGGGGCTGGATATTTAAATGCGCAGGTGGTGCGTGTACTGCCTTTCCCCTGCCTGCCAGTGAACAAGAGCGGTGTGACGCTCGAAACGCGTTTGGCTCGAGACTTTTGCTATGGAGCAGATGGTTTGTTTGTCCTGCATTCCGCAAATAAAGGTTTCAACTTGCCGTGGTGCGGCTTCATCTTTGGAGGCAACTCTTTTTTCTTAATGTTATGCGGCGTGCCCCGCCGCGAGGGAGCCCCACTGCTATCATAGCGGGCCTTCAACGACAAGAATCTAAGACGTTGTGGGGACGGCGAGTCCGCTTTGTGGATGGTGTATTGGCAGGATGACAGCCCAAATTGCTTCAAGCAGCCCACTTGGGTAAATATTGCAAACATTTGGGGGCGAGGCATGCAACCCACTGGGGGTAACATTGATTAACATTGAATTTGCACCACAACTACCAGCATGCTTAGCGCAGACGCCCACTGGGGCTGGATATTTAAATGCGCAGGTGGTGCGTGTACTGCCTTTCCCCTGCCTGCCAGTGAACAAGAGCGGTGTGACGCTCGAAACGCGTTTGGCTCGAGACTTTTGCTATGGAGCAGATGGTTTGTTTGTCCTGCATTCCACAAATAAAGGTTTCAACTTGCCGTGGTGCGGCTTCATCTTTGGAGGCAACTCTTTTTTCTTAATGTTATGCGGCGTGCCCCGCCGCGAGGGAGCCCCACTGCTATCATAGCGGGCCTTCAACGACAAGAATCAAAGACGTTGTGGGGACGGCGAGTCCGCTTTGTGGATGGTGTATTGGCAGGATGACAGCCCAAATTGCTTCAAGCAGCCCACTTGGGTGAATATTGCAAACATTTGGGGGCGAGGCATGCAACCCACTGGGGGTAACATTGATTAACATTGAATTTGCACCACAACTACCAGCATGCTTAGCGCAGACGCCCACTGGGGCTGGATATTTAAATGCGCAGGTGGTGCGTGTACTGCCTTTCCCCTGCCTGCCAGTGAACAAGAGCGGTGTGACGCTCGAAACGCGTTTGGCTCGAGACTTTTGCTATGGAGCAGATGGTTTGTTTGTCCTGCATTCCGCAAATAAAGGTTTCAACTTGCCGTGGTGCGGCTTCATCTTTGGAGGCAACTCTTTTTTCTTAATGTTATGCGGCGTGCCCCGCCGCGAGGGAGCCCCACTGCTATCATAGCGGGCCTTCAACGACAAGAATCAAAGACGTTGTGGGGACGGCGAGTCCGCTTTGTGGATGGTGTATTGGCAGGATGACAGCCCAAATTGCTTCAAGCAGCCCACTTGGGTAAATATTGCAAACATTTGGGGGCGAGGCATGCAACCCACTGGGGGTAACATTGATTAACATTGAATTTGCACCACAACTACCAGCATGCTTAGCGCAGACGCCCACTGGGGCTGGATATTTAAATGCGCAGGTGGTGCGTGTACTGCCTTTCCCCTGCCTGCCAGTGAACAAGAGCGGTGTGACGCTCGAAACGCGTTTGGCTCGAGACTTTTGCTATGGAGCAGATGGTTTGTTTGTCCTGCATTCCGCAAATAAAGGTTTCAACTTGCCATGGTGCGGCTTCATCTTTGGAGGCAACTCTTTTTTCTTAATGTTATGCGGCGTGCCCCGCCGCGAGGGAGCCCCACTGCTATCATAGCGGGCCTTCAACGACAAGAATCAAAGACGTTGTGGGGACGGCGAGTCCGCTTTGTGGATGGTGTATTGGCAGGATGACAGCCCAAATTGCTTCAAGCAGCCCACTTGGGTAAATATTGCAAACATTTGGGGGCGAGGCATGCAACCCACTGGGGGTAACATTGATTAACATTGAATTTGCACCACAACTACCAGCATGCTTAGCGCAGACGCCCACTGGGGCTGGATATTTAAATGCGCAGGTGGTGCGTGTACTGCCTTTCCCCTGCCTGCCAGTGAACAAGAGCGGTGTGACGCTCGAAACGCGTTTGGCTCGAGACTTTTGCTATGGAGCAGATGGTTTGTTTGTCCTGCATTCCGCAAATAAAGGTTTCAACTTGCCGTGGTGCGGCTTCATCTTTGGAGGCAACTCTTTTTTCTTAATGTTATGCGGCGTGCCCCGCCGCGAGGGAGCCCCACTGCTATCATAGCGGACCTTCAACGACAAGAATCAAAGACGTTGTGGGGACGGCGAGTCCGCTTTGTGGATGGTGTATTGGCAGGATGACAGCCCAAATTGCTTCAAGCAGCCCACTTGGGTAAATATTGCAAACATTTGGGGGCGAGGCATGCAACCCACTGGAGGTAACATTGATTAACATTGAATTTGCACCACAACTACCAGCATGCTTAGCGCAGACGCCCACTGGGGCTGGATATTTAAATGCGCAGGTGGTGCGTGTACTGCCTTTCCCCTGCCTGCCAGTGAACAAGAGCGGTGTGACGCTCGAAACGCGTTTGGCTCGAGACTTTTGCTATGGAGCAGATGGTTTGTTTGTCCTGCATTCCGCAAATAAAGGTTTCAACTTGCCGTGGTGCGGCTTCATCTTTGGAGGCAACTCTTTTTTCTTAATGTTATGCGGCGTGCCCCGCCGCGAGGGAGCCCCACTGCTATCATAGCGGGCCTTCAACGACAAGAATCAAAGACGTTGTGGGGACGGCGAGTCCGCTTTGTGGATGGTGTATTGGCAGGATGACAGCCCAAATTGCTTCAAGCAGCCCACTTGGGTAAATATTGCAAACATTTGGGGGCGAGGCATGCAACCCACTGGGGGTAACATTGATTAACATTGAATTTGCACCACAACTACCAGCATGCTTAGCGCAGACGCCCACTGGGGCTGGATATTTAAATGCGCAGGTGGTGCGTGTACTGCCTTTCCCCTGCCTGCCAGTGAACAAGAGCGGTGTGACGCTCGAAACGCGTTTGGCTCGAGACTTTTGCTATGGAGCAGATGGTTTGTTTGTCCTGCATTCCGCAAATAAAGGTTTCAACTTGCCGTGGTGCGGCTTCATCTTTGGAGGCAACTCTTTTTTCTTAATGTTATGCGGCGTGCCCCGCCGCGAGGGAGCCCCACTGCTATCATAGCGGGCCTTCAACGACAAGAATCAAAGACGTTGTGGGGACGGCGAGTCCGCTTTGTGGATGGTGTATTGGCAGGATGACAGCCCAAATTGCTTCAAGCAGCCCACTTGGGTAAATATTGCAAACATTTGGGGGCGAGGCATGCAACCCACTGGGGGTAACATTGATTAACATTGAATTTGCACCACAACTACCAGCATGCTTAGCGCAGACGCCCACTGGGGCTGGATATTTAAATGCGCAGGTGGTGCGTGTACTGCCTTTCCCCTGCCTGCCAGTGAACAAGAGCGGTGTGACGCTCGAAACGCGTTTGGCTCGAGACTTTTGCTATGGAGCAGATGGTTTGTTTGTCCTGCATTCCGCAAATAAAGGTTTCAACTTGCCGTGGTGCGGCTTCATCTTTGGAGGCAACTCTTTTTTCTTAATATATATATATATATATATATATATATATAAACGAGGCTTGGATGCTTGGTTCAAACTCCCGCAACTCCAAACCGAAGGGCGCGTCGTCCGTACGGATCAACCAGGCAAGATCCGTGACAAATTCACAATATTCCCATTCACCAAAGTAAAGAATGATAACGCTGTGTCTTGCTGATATAATTATTATTTAATTGACAGCTGCTGGACGCGTTTTGCCTGTCCTGCAGGCTTGTTCATCAACAGTATACAATAAAGTTAACCACCATTTTAAACACACAAGAACCGTGTCACATATATAGAACTACAGACGCAGTGTATTAGACAACAGACTTGTAGTTTTTCTATTGTGAACGCTAAAACTTAATGAATGCAACGTTAATCCGCATGTGCACCTAAAAATGTATGGAATTAAATTATAATTAAGAAATTCCTTACCCCCGCTAAAAATACAATTAGACCTCACAATTTTATGAGTGGCCAACGCAATGAAAGCGGCAATCATGGAATGCAAGCCTGATAATATTACCCAATAAATAATACTCAATCAGAGTCTTGGGCCGTGCCCTAAATACTAGGTCAAAAACTCACATTCACATTTAGTGTATAGCCCCAGTGTGAGGTCTAATTGTATGTTTAGCGGGGGTATGAATTTCTTAATTATAATTTCATTCCATACATTTTTATGTGCACATGCGGAGTAACGTTGCATTTATTAAGTTTAAGCGTTCACAATAGAAAAACTACTAGTCTGTTGTCTTAAACCCTGCGTCTGTAGTTCTATACACGTGACACAGTTCTTGTGTGTTTAAAATGGTGGTTAACTTTATTGTATACTGTTGGTGAACAAGCCTGCAGGACAGGCGAAATGCGTCCAGCAGCTGACAATTAAATAATCGTTATATCAGCAAGACACGGCGTTGTCATCCTTTACTTTGGTGAATGGGAATATTGTGAATTTGTCACGGATCTTGCCTGGTTGATCTGTACGGACGACACGCCCTTCGGTTTGGAGTTGCGGCAGTTTGAACCAAGCATCCAAGCCTCGTTCGTGTCAAAGAACTGCCGCCCCCCTCGATGCATGAGAAAGGAAGCTTCAAGCACCGATGATTATGCCCGGAGCCAAGCCTGGAGCGCTGAGTGGGTAACCGACGTGTTGGAGGACCAGCGGTTTTCTACTGAGACCCAGGTGAGCGAGGGCTTTCATTTGTGCCGAGGAGAAGGGAAAGCCAGTGACCATTGCGCTCCATGCTGTTTATTTAAACAGTGGCACTGGCGGTTCTTGAAAGAGTGAGGACGACTCACTTACAGTTCAGCATATTTGTTATACAATGTCAGCTGATGAAGTTAAAGAAAGGGAAGAAGCTGCACTTTCAATATTTGATGATTCAACAGTGAGACCTAAAACCAGCTATGTTGTACAAAGAGATGCTGGTAAAATAGATGTTGTCACTCGTCTGAAAAGACTGGAAAAACTCAAACGTGCAGAGTTATCCAAGTGGTGGGATTCAAAATCTCTTAAGAGGTATCTTGAGGTGAAACGCATCCCGAGGGGATTGAGGATCCTAGTGGCTCCAACATATGAGGCCCCAAATTCAAACATGTTACGGGAGTGGGTAGACAACAACCAGGAGTCCTTCGAAAGGATGTTGGTTATTCTTGTCAAATATGTGGAAATCGATAGGCAAAAAAAAATTATTGAAGAGATTGAACAGATCAGAGAATATCTAGATAAGGAGGCTGATCAAGAACCTATAGTCAAATTCAAGGCTGAGATGCAAGGCAGACTCCGTAAATTAGAGGAATCTATAAAAGCAAGAAAAGCACAGAAATTTATGCGTGATAAGTTGGATTATGAACGCGGCCAGATCGATACTTTTGCCAAAAAATTCGACACTTTGCGACGACAAAAAATGAATGCAGGAGGTAAAGATCAAACACAAGTCCATAAAGAAATGAGCAGCGTCCCCAGCTCAGAGCTAGATACTGATGGAGATGAGGGACCAAGCGTGCAAATTGGCCCTGCACCTACAGTAATTGAAGAATTTGTTTTTTTAGAACAGGAGAGGAGATTCAATCTCCGACCCAGGACGTCTGTACATTACGCAAAACCTCAAAGAGGAAAAGGCAGAGGAAACAGAGGTGGAAAAGCACCAAACAATAAAGAAGGCGCGGCGAATCCCAAGACCAGATCGAAATAGCCGTAGAGGACAAAACCTCCATTATCAATCTGACCAACATCATATTATCAGATAAAGAGCAAACAATCTTGAGACTTGGCCTATCGTTCTGCCCGGAAGAGGAATTTGACTATGTCAAGGCAAGGGTGGACATGTTCAAGTTCATTCGATCACTGAAATTGAAAAAGCACTTCTTCAACAATGGAAAATCAACACTACCCACAGAGACATTGTCAACAACTTTAGATACTAATGAATTAGTAGTTGAAGACATGAATTTAATGTTGGATATGTTTCACTTGCAAGAATACCCTGAACCTAGCGAGACTGAGACCCTCTTGATTAACACTAATCAAGCAACTTTGTTAGCGGAAGGAGAAGGTATCAACATTACCAGTAATGATCCAACTTCATTCAGACCAACTTCAAGATTCACACCCATGTCTGGTAGAGCTGCGGTGGATAGCTACAATTAATTAGTAGTCAATGATCTAAAGCAACTATGTACTAACACATTTTCACAGCATATAAACAAATATCACAACAACAATGTGACTATTAAGCTTTCAATGGCCCTAAAGCATTTTTTCAAGTCTTCTCTGTACTCATAGATCATATTGACAGTGCGTATGTGGAAATTCCAGCGAGTTGTAGCCCCTCTTGGGAGTCTTCTAGAAACGATGTCTTGGAGAACTTCAGATCTTTTTGGAGATCGTGAGAAAAAAGCATGAAAGCCACCCAGAATAGCAAAAAAAAAAAAAATTTACTTTTGAGATCCTTGATATTGCTTGCTCCATAATCAAATTAAGTTGATGAGCATAGCAATGCACATAATGTGCATTGGGGTAAACATCTCTAACTTTTTTCTGGACTCCCCCAGAGCCGCCACTCATCACACTAGCTCCATCATAGCTTTGAGCAATGACTGTTTTTTTTGTCACTGGTCTCTGGGAAAATATTATTAAGTTCCTAAAACAATAGAATCTCTCAACAACTTTATTGCTGGCATTAATATAGCGGAAAACCAGTACGGACTGAGTCTGTGTGGATACATCAGTAGTATCAACCGCCTGAATAGCCACAAATTCAGAGCTTCGTAGCTGCTGTATTATGACGTCTCTTGTTACTTCCAACATACAGTCCAGGAGTTCGTTCTGGATGGTTTTGGAAGTGCCTTTAAAAACTGTTGCTGATTTTAAGTGAGTGTCCATTGCACTGTCTAAGCTAGCAACAAAATCAACTAGGCCTCTAAAGATTCCCTTTTTTGAAGAGCCTTCCTGCTCATCGTGACCACGTAATGCCAGTTCATAGACAATTTTAGAAAGAATTCTGAAGGTGCACAAATTGTGTTTCCCCCTGGAATTCTCAGCCTTTGAGCCAGGCCCTGCCTGCCGGCGCACAATGATAGGATATTAAAAGCTAAAGGTGGTGAAGCATGCAAGTATGCAAACCTTTCATTATGTATTTTAAAAGCAAACCGTCCATTGTGTATTTTAAACTATAAAAAGTACAAGAGAATTTTTCTGTACTTTTTATAGTTTAAAATACACAATGAAAGGTTTGCATGCCAGGACTGTTGCATGCTTGCAATGGAGTCCCCTTCCCTTTACTTATTTGTTTAACCTAAGTGCTTCGCCCTGCCCATTTATAGTTAATAATGTTCTTTGGCAATGTACTGGTTTAGAACACACCCAGGAAGTCTGTCGCCATACGGTGCAAGGTTGACTTCACCCTATGTATAAGAGCCCCAGCAACTCAGAACTGGGCTCTAATCGGCCGGCACTGTCCGCTTTCCAGAAGGGGCCCTTTACAGGAAGTAGTAGTGCCAGCAGGCCTGCTGTTCCTTTATTACGACTGTACAGGAACTTCAGTAGGGCTGATGGACTTTTAATGGTACAGTACCGATTGCTACTTCTCAGCAATGCTGATGCATATTTAATTGTACAGTGTCCACGCTTCTCAGCACTGTTAATGAGTCAGCACTGGAATTCCAATACCGGTCTGCTGAATTTTTAATGACACCGTATCTTTCAGTAGCTTTACTTGTTCTGAGTAGATAGTTTAGCAGGGATGCTGTCCTTTAAATTGAACAGTGACTGCCCTTCAGATGTAGGGCTGTTGAACTTTTATGGGCGCCGTTTTTGTACTTCTTGGCGTTAGAGTTGATGTACTTCCTCGGCTAGCACTGGCACTTTTCATCGGGTCTGCTATGGTTTTAATAGTTAGAATAAGCACTTCTCAGCCTGAATGCTGTTCTTCTAATGGGATGTTATTAGCACTTCGGGGAAGAGATACTATACTTGTATGGGACCAGCCCTGCCCCTCTGAGCAGCTATACTTTTAAATGACAGCACCAGCACTTCAATAGGGCTGATGCACTTTGAATGGGACAGTATAAGCACTTCAAAGTACGGCGGCTATGCTTTTAATGAAATAGCAGTTCGGGCTGGACTGTTCCCATTGTGCGCAGGGTCAAGATTGATTTGCATATGGCTGGGTCCAAACTGGAATGGCATGGTGAGCAAAAAAACAATGGATTTAGGCCCAGATGTCTGTACTGGGGTGAATGTATGACATTGTTCTGCATTCTGTCCATCAATTGTTCTTTTTGCATTTAATGAAGTAGCGGCAGCACTTCTGAGCAGTGATGCTGTAGTTTTAAAAGTCACACAGTACTTGTAATGGATCAATGTCAACCCTTCTCACCAGTGTTGTTATATTTAGAAGGGGGCACTGCCAGCAGTTCATCGCAGGCTGCTACCCGCACTTCTCATCAGCCCTGCTATACTTTTAAAGTGGAAGTAATGCACTTTTCACCAGGCTGCTATATTGTAATGAGACAGTACCAGCCCTTCTCATCAGACGACTATACTTTAATGAGGCGGTGCCAGGATTCTCATGTGTTAATTTTAACAGGACAATATCAACCTTTTTTTAAAATCAGGGCTCTTATAAATTGAATGCAACAGTACCATCACTTCCCATCAGCACAGCTATTCTTTTATTAGGACAGTATCATCACTTCTCACCAGCCCAGCCTGCTATATTTTAAGGGCACAGTATCAGCACTTCTCATCAGGGCTGACATACTTTGTATGGGACCATAATATACCAGTATTTGATGCCAGCACGGGTACACTTTCAGTAGGACAGTGCCGGCACTTCTCATCGTAATTTGACAAGTGTCAATACTCCCCCATCCCAATAGGACTTTCAAGGGCACCAGCACAGCAGGGAACCACCTCATTCCCCAGCTGGTGTTGTGGGTCAAGTTCCCAAGAGAGGTTTGACTAACATTAAGAAAACACACATCATGTACGCCACTGGCCTCCTTTCTGGCAAGCTCGAGCTGTCAAAGCTGAAATTTGCATTTAATCACACCGCATCTTTTGTATCTCAGCCTAGGAGTTAACCCTGCACCTTTGAGGGGCGAGGTATAGGCAAAGAACAGTTTAGAAAGGGTAGGGTGAGTTCATGAGTCAGTCAGTGAGGTGAGTTCACGAGTCAGCAATGGATGTGGAGCCTGTAGGTCACGAGCTTGACTCTACGGCAGGCGAGCCTCTGCTTTTTTTATCCTTCGGAGTTTGTAAAGATAAGCATGGGTGTGGTCGTGGAGACGCGTATTGGTAAAAACGCTACGTCACGCCACTGCGCCAGCATGGCCACTAAGTTCAGCATAGTCACTCATGTTACTGGGTCTTTGTACAGAGTTGTGTAGTGAATGCTCTGATTCCTGATGAGAGCGGGAAGAAGCAGGCGAGGGAAACTCGGGAGTACAGGCGGAGACAAGGAGGCATAATGGAAACAAACATGTCGTGTTTTATAGTATGTCAAAGTCATGTGTCAGACACTGCATTCATGCATTGCTCATTGGGGCACTGTAAACATGCTTCATTTTTACAAAACAGACAATTGAAGCAATACAGAAAGTCATCACAAACGCCGCGCATCCAGCCAATTATTCTAACACTGTCACATAAATTTTGATGGCTCGTGCCTTCCAGTTGGTGAATGCAGTTTTGTGCACAGAAAAAATCACATGGTTTAAAGCAAACAAGTACGACAAAAGAGTGAACTAAACAAAACAGTTTCCAATAGCCTTCCAAGAATTACTCCCTGCAGTGCACTACATATAACAGTGAACAGTCTGATCATTCACTTAAAGGGACCCTCCGTGAATGATGTGCTGTTACTGCAGTCCCGTAACTAAACTGGCCGCCTACTGTGGTGACGATTATCTCTTGTTCCTGTGTTAGCAACAAGAAGCCTTGCGTTGCAGCAAATTAGTAATCATGTATCCGTGGAAAAATAATATCTGTTTTCCCAACTGTCAGAGTTCACAAATGCTTTCAAATATAGGCGAACATCCCAGCGGGCGTCCACTGAAAGCTAGGATAACCGATATCATGCTATTTTATTTTTTCAATTTAAAATGTTAGGATCATCCAATATGTATAGGCTTTGGGGTGCAAGTTCTTTATTTTATTGTTAGAACTGCAAGGAGATCCACGCCACGCGCCCTCTTCAATTATAGCTTACGTTTGGGCAATTACAAAAAACTTATAAATGTATTAGGTAGTAAAGGTACAACGTTATTTGTACACATAAATCAATCTCCATTGCTGTTCTTCTAGTGAACATTGGATTTACTCATCCCACCCCTTTCCTTGGGTAAGTATTTGATAAGCCATTTGCCACGAGGTATCAGCCTCTGCTTTTGGGGACTGTCAACTTTGTAAGCATGCCATGGGTGTCAATCATTGTCGCTTGCTCTGATTTGTTAGCATTCTCATGGAATCATTGTGCATCGTGAATCCAGGTGACGAGAAGTTGTCGACCTAAGGAGCAGGGCACTAGCCAGACCCTGGCCGAACATCTGCCGCTGACAGGGTGCAACACTTCCCTTACCTAGAGGCACTGCCATGTTAAGTGTTTATGTTAACAATCGCAGTTCTTGCAGGCCTCAGGCCTGTTAAAATTGCGAAGCCCACTTATACCAACAGGTGTGAAAAATCATGTCCAATATGGGATTAAATGAGGTAAAAGGTAATAGGGCTCAGCATCAAACCAACTGCGTCTTTAAGTAGACGCTTGAAAGACAAACTGAAAATGCTGCTTATTTGTTTCGATTAAACATGGAGATTGGTTTTACTCGTCCATCTACCTTTATGAATGGACGCATTCATAAAGGTAAAAGGACGAGTAAAAACACCAACCTCCATGTAAACGGAAAGGAATAAGCAGCAGTTTCAGTGAATGGAATTGTTAAGAATGGTACAGGAAGGCGCGCAGGGGACAGGGGCCTCAATCAAACTGTCTCTGCTGCCCATTGCCCAAAAAACGAAACCAACACGAAAAGTTAATAACAAGTTGCACAAGTACAACAATGTACATATGCTATCAGGGCAAGGCCTCTAAGCCACCCCTAAACCCCTACCCCCGCAACAGAATCAAAGAAGTCACCCTGCCGGCCGGGCCCCCAGGCTTTAGTAAAGTTAATTAGCGCAGCAGTGACAAAACTAAAAACAACACTTAAGCAGTCTTCTGAAGTTCAGGAATGCATGTTTAAGTCTGCTCTGAGCCAGAGAATGCACGTTTCCTTTCCGCTTGTGCCTGGGTCCCTGTCTGCAGTTGAGTCCGCTCCGACCTGCGCCACGGCGTGTATGTAATGTAAATGTAGTAACATACACTAAGTCAAGTGACAGTCACTAACAAGCGCCAAGGCCTAAAGCCACCCTCCCCCACCATCCCCCAACTACCGCCAGAGAATCAAAGTCAGTAGTTACCCTGCCGGCCGGGCCAGCAGGCGGCAGTAAAGTACATTTTTAATATTGGATTTGCATGCATGCCCGAACTTCCTATGACTGTTTAAGTGTTGTTTTACATTTTTTAACACTGTCTGCTGCGATTCACAAAAATAGGGGACTTCATTAGAGGTGGCTGAGCAATACTCCGCCCGCTCACAGAACTCCACGGAATTCAGCCGCATGAAACTCCACGAGCTCTGCCCAGGACCAAAGATAAACATCCCTGAAAATGGTTTGGGTGCTGCCCTAAGCATCATTCAATCTAACTATCAGCTGGGTTTCCTGAGCAAAGGATTTTCGGTCATCCACTTCCACTTCAACTAACATGCTTTCCTTGTTTCACATTCTCTAATTACTGTTGCCTGGCTGTTAGACTTCACTTGTTCCACAGTGTCACCTCCAAACTTTTTGCCTTCACTACCCTGTTTTCTGAACCTGGTTTTGTTGGCTTTAAGGACACTGTGCACTTTGCCATACTATCCAGTGCTAAAGTGCTTATGGTCTTTCCTTTAAACATGGTCAAATTGACTTACATCCAATTGGCATATTTAATCTACTTGTAGGTCCGTAGTATAGAGGTGCTACATGTACCAAGAGTCTTCCAGTTAAATGCTACCAGGAGGCCTGCATCGCTGATTAGGTCACCAACTGAAGTAAAGGGTCATCTTAAGTATTTTAGGGGCCCTGGGCCAAACTTATTTTGGGAGCCCCAGTTCAGAACAGCGTGGAATTTATGATCCAATTTCAGCTCTTTAATGCCCTCTTTGGCAAGGTCACTAACAGTGTACAGGGGCACTAGTCCAAGTTTTAAATATGTATACATCTAATATTCAGGGATAGTGACGTGTTACAATATTGTATCACAGCAGTAGCTCACTAATATTACTGCAAATAATCTCTGTCACACCCTCTCATTTCTAAGATCCTGTTTTGATCTAAAAATATTTTTTTTAAATAAATGTTGCATGAAACTAACAACATTTTGCTGCAAAAAGTATGTAATAGACTATCACACATCACCACACTAAAAATAAATTAAAGGAAAAGAACAATCTGCTTAATAATGTATCAAGGTCATCAGGGCAAGACTCTTTGCAGAACAGCGTTGCCTCTATCAAGGTTCCTGCTGAAAGGCTGGGACACTGGGTCAGAGCCCACTTTGCCCATGCCTTAAAACATCTCTGCTTAAATAGTCCTGTAATCATGTCTCAGGTCTGCCATTGCAGCCTGTGGGTGCAGTTTTAAACTGCAATTTTGACCTGGTAAAAATAAACCTTTTGCCAGGTCTAAGCCTTCCTTTTTAATTCCTGTAAGTCACTCCCAGGTCAGGCCCAAAGAGACCAGAGGACAGGGTGCAGTGTAGTTAAAAAGTTGGCCATGTACTTTTAACTGGTAGTTAAAACACAGAAATGTTTTTTCCCTACTGTGAAACCTAACTCTCTCATAGGATAACATTGGGTTCTCTTATTATATTTAATAAATGTTGACTTTCAAGTGAGAGAAGATATGAAGGTCATGTTTAGTGTCTGATAAGTTGCAATTAAAATCCTCTTTAACTGTAAAGTAATATTTTAAGTTACAATTTTGAAAATGCAACTTTAAAGAAATTAGCATTTTCCTGCTCTACCCATTTGGTGCCTGCAGCCTGTTCCTGAATCATATGACTGGGTGTAGTCGGCAGTTACATTTTGTTTATTCCTCTCTGATGGCCACACAATAGAGGGATTAGGTGTGCCTGGATGGGCCATTAACTGGCAAGATGGGGGCAGAGATGAGTCAGCCCCACTTGCAACTTAATAGACTGTGCCCTGTCTTCACACAAAAGACTTGTCACCGCTGAATTGTTCATGCAGACAACTTGGAGCCAGGATAAGTGGTGGGGCAGGAAACTTCAAGGACTTGAAGGTGAATTCACTAGAAATGTTTCCTACTTCAAAGTGGGCACCAGGCATAAATAGTGAACCCTAAGACCTACCATACTGCCCTGCTGGCTGAGAAAGACAACTGGAGCTGCACCCTTCATCGAAAGTTGAACTGACAACAAAGGTCAGCTCTAGTTCAGAGCTACAATAATATAAGCTCCAGAGCCTCCCTGTATCTGCTCAGCTGACCTACCACCTGGATTTGCAACTGGACCTGCCTGAGCCCTGCCGGCCTCTGTTGGAGTGAGTTCCAGACCCCAAGAGTTGTCCCTCAGGTCCTGGACCTTTGGTGTGGCCTCAGTTGAGCTGCCCACTAAAAATAAAAAAGAAATCCTGATGTTTTTAGGCTCTTCCTGCTCGCAAAGAGGTCTGTTTGCACCAGAATCTTGACACCCACCAACAAGAAGCTCCTGTGAACCTGAATCTTCATCACACAGTGACAGCCAATCCGAACCTCCAGCAATGACCGTCCACAACCCCCAAAAGGATCTTCATGCTACAGTGATGACTGTCATGATTGATGTCCTGCTTTACAGGCTACATCGATGGCCATCTGTGACACTCTTCCTGCTCCTTGCAGCCCTTTCTACCACAAATGGAACACTTTGTGGCAGACATTTGAAAGAAACTCTTTCAGCTGGACTAACCTGGTCCCTGTATCTGGCCAGTGTTCCATTGCAGTTGGCCTGAACTTGTGACTTGCACCCTCTCACTAGGGTTTTGTGCTTTTATGCAATCTACCTACCTGATATGTTTACAATTACATATCTCCAGTTCTACTGACTGGAATTTTGTCATTTTGTGTGAAACATATTAACTGTTACTCTAAATTGGTATGGGATTTTTCTTGCGCTGTGTTTACACTTTATTACTGTTTGAAGTGCTGCATAAATATTTTACACATTGCCTCTAAGTTAAGTCTGACTGCTTTGCGCCAAACTACCAGAGAGATAAGCACTGGTTAATTTTGGGTTTGCTTCTGTTTCACCCTGACAGGGATTGTGGTTCCTGCTTGAGTATGGCTTCACTGACCTGAACCAGTAACCCAATTCCCAACACTAGCCTGTTCTTTTGGCATAGCTTCACGTTACTCTTTTTTTATTTTTTGTTTGCTTGAAGATTGTGCCCATTCAAATTATTTTATATAAATATTAACCTTTGAATTCACACCTGCAATTTCTATACCTTCATATATCTTTGTTTCTTTTTCATGTTAGCAGTATTTTGAATTTTTCTTCACTGGAAGCTTCTACTGTAAAATTCTTTTGCACCCTCTGTAGACTTTCCACACGCCTGAATGTTCCCAGTCTGTGCCTTTACCCTCAGACACAGAATACTCTCTACTTGTGCTCTTGTGGACAAGTGAGTTGGTGCAAATAAGATGACGCCACTACCAAGAAAAAGTATTTCTCGAAAGGCTTGAGTCCAGTATTAGTACACTGTTATTGGAAACATGTGTGCTAATTTTAATACATTACCCTGTCTTTATGGGTATTTTCACTTTGCCTCTCTTGTAGCCTGCTTTCTTTTCCTCTACTGCCCATCATAAGACCTGTTTTTACTTATTGCCTTCCATTATGCTGTGTGCCTTTTCTCGGTCCTGTGTCAGGAGATCACAATTCACTTTCCAATCATACTGAATAATGCCTCGAAACTACCTGTGGAGTGAACCACTTCTAATATGTTACAAACACACATCACCCCAGAGATCACTTCTGAAAAGAGAGATTTCCCACTGTAAGTCTTTTCAACCGTAGTTATTTGAATATTCATACAAAGAAATTATAAATAGACCATACCTCCATCAATGTTTTAGCCTATGATCTTCCTCAGAAATAACAAACATAGTACATGCCATACACAGAGAAGCAGGGCTGGCTTTAGTGCTGGTGGCATCCGGTGCAACAATCTTTGTGGGAAGACCCCAGTGATTTCCTTCTCCTGACGCCTACCATCAAATGGTGCCCCTCATCTCTTGATAGCCCTTCTCTCATATGTATCTAATTTTTTTAAAGTGCTAATCATACCAATAAAGTGAGTCAGAACACTTTTCCTCACACAGATGCTATACAGAGACAATACATCATACATATATATATCATATAGGAAATGTTATAGAAGTCAATGAGGATTACAATGTGTAAGAATCAAGTTGTCTATACTGTAAGCCATTATATTTTAAGAGTGAATAGTCTGGAGATGCACAAAGTAAAGGTTTAAAACCTGACACAGTGGTTGGGGTTGGCCTTTCTGATTAGAAATGTATTTCTACTCAAACAAACCCTATTTAGGATAATGAAATGCTAGGGAAAAAGCATACGTTTTTTGCAGTTTGTATGCAGCTCTTTGATGCCAGTTCATGGCTTACTGGGCGACTTTAAGATTGTGACAAGTATCAAAAGGATCTTTGAGACAAAAGCAGTAAACTGTTTTGCTGACTACATAAAAAACTATTCTGTGATCCCCTGTGATTTGCAGCAGGTACATTAACACGCTGCACTACTTTATGAGCCAGACTAGAAAATATTCCAATCTCTCTCCAGCAGGTACATTAATCACCAGAGTCATCCTGAAGGTTTTTTATTGCCTGAAAATGGCTGGGTATATAAGGAACTCTGCAGCAGGATATTTTAACCCATCACACATTTCAAAATCCAGCACCAACACCCCTCTCATCGGTGACAGGTACTGTGGCACCAGTCACACCACCCTACAGCCGACCCTGCAGTGCAATACTGAGCAGACGTTGCGAATATTAGTATCCCCCATGAAGCAAAGCATACAAATGATGGCCACACTTTTCACGGGATCTTGCTTACGTCATCATATGACATAGCAAATAATTTGTTGCCAGATTACATGCACTGCATCAGTGACTGAATAATTTAGCTTCAGTGATAATATCAGCCTTCTATCGGTTAATGACTAGAAATGCATTCCTGTCCACCTTGAAATTTCCACCGGTGATTATGCATTGGAGGAGGATCACGTGCCTTTGAGAGGACTGGATGCTGTAAAGGGGGCAGGCATAGGATCTCCACCAGTGCCTGAGCACTTGAGCAGCCATACCTACACCACTAAAAAATAAGAGGTTTCAGAAGCAGTCACCCATGTTTAGGAAAGCGGTAGAATCTGTGATGCCCTCAAACCATGCATGGCTCCTAAACACGAGCTGAAAATCTACTCAGTCTAAGGGTTTTCAGCTAAACTAAGAACATAGGGGCTGATTACGATGGCGGACGGGCTTCAGTCCATCTGCCATCGTATCGGGGATCGGGACTGCCCAACATGCTGTTGGTGGTCCCATAGTAGGCATTACAATGCAACCGCCACTACGGCAGTCGCAATGCCTATATTTTGCATTGCGGCGGGTGCTGCTGGCTGCAGCACCTGTTGCAATATAAAAATGGGACATGTTACATATCCCTGCACTACTTGGAAGGCACCATGCGGTACCTGCCACATGGTACAGTGATAAACACCCACAAGCAAGGGCCAGGGGGGCTACTACAAGCCCCCAATGTCCCTTTCCACCAGCCTTTTCATGGCGGGTGAGACATTGTAATACCTACGGCGGTGCCTGGTGAGCACCACCAGCATTGTAGGGACTACGAGCCCCTCCGCCACACGGCGGGCTGAAGGAGCCCGTGGGATGCATGGCGGTCGGTCTTTACCACCACCACATGTCTGTCAGTGGCCGTCTTCCCGCCATTGTAATCAGCCCCACAGTTCTTCACTGTGTGGCCAAGTGAGGAAAGCTGACATCCGGCCGCAACTTGGATTAGAAATGTTATTTTGCACTGGTTGCTCTTAAAAATATGCTCGTCCAAAAATGCCCTTTCAACATTGAAACTTTCCAAGTGCAAGATTTTTACTAGTGCTCCAGTTGGATTCGGTGCACTATTTTACCTGAAAGCAAAACTTGCAGAATCCTGAGGAATTCCTCTCTATTTCCCTAAACATAATGCGGGAAATTCCGTTTAACATCTTTACATCGACGCATCGTTTCATCATGTCTTCTTCTTCCCCAAACAGATGGTGGTGACATGACGCCACCCAGGCTTGTATCGAGACTCAAAATTCCATCACAGCTCTCTAAAAACCCTCCAGATTCACCATTAACATCATTGCTCGAGAATGCATCTCTGGGTCGGGTCATTCCTAGCAGAAAACACTACCTCAGTGCCTTTTAGATGCAAATAAGTTTGTTTCTGCGGCGAAAAATATGTTAAATGTTTAATAATGTTCGAGCGAACAATAATTTAATTTTTATAAGCGAAACCCTTGCAAAAAAACGCAGGCTATATGTCATTCCGTTAATTGAAATAGCGACAGAGTCCCGGCAAAGACAAATTCAATATCATAAAAATACCCTGAGTTTTGGCATTTCAGTGGTTTCAGAAAAGCCTTCTTGCCTGTCTGATTAAAATTGCACTTGGCCTTTCTGTCCATATTAAAAGAAAGCTATTTGCGCCCAGAGCTGTTCGGCAGACAGCAGCAGCATGTTAAATTTCGGCGAGTTTATTGGGTCTGTCAATGCCTCGGCAGCGGAGTGTTTGAGAAGTGCAACCTCAGCCGTTCTGCCGTGATGGAGTCAATGGGGTTAATGGCGGCGCATAATGTAATCACTCGGTGACGGAGATCGATGGTTTTCTTTGAAAAATGATGGATACTCTAGTTTTGGGGTTTTTTTTGTTGTGTTTTTTGGCTTAAGGGTACAGTAAGTTGTCTTACACGAAATCCAATATTTGTAACAGCATGTCACCGCCATTTACATCAGCATACTGTTGGGCTGAAGCGGAACCACTTTGATTGGTGATTTTAACATTAGAAACGTAAGTAATAAAAGTTACTAATTTGCGTCAGACATTGTCAGGGAGGAAAGGCGCCAGAACCATTCTATTCCGTACCTGCGCATTCGTTTTTCTGGGTCTTTCAATGGTGCATATATTGTTAAGAAGTGTCATGGCGGCTCCATTTTGTTCAAAGTAGAATTTTACTTTCGGGGCTTAAAAGACAGAGACGTTTTAAGGCATGGGCAAAGTGGGCTCTGGCCCAGGGCCCCAGCCTTTCAAGGGGCCCCCTGAAAGAGTGAGCTCTGCTCTGCAGAGAGTCTTGCCCTGAGGACCTTTAATAATTCTTAAATAGATTGTTTTAAATATCGTTTTCCTTTAATTTATTTTTAATGTGGGTGATGGGTGATGCGTGAGAGTCTATTACATTTTGCAGAGAAAGTGTTTGTGTTTCATGCACCATGCATAAAAAGTTTCTTTTAGATCAAAATTGGACCTCAGATATAAGAAATTATAGGGTGTCACAGAGATTACTAGCAGTAATATGAGTGAGCTGCTGCTGTGTTAAAATATTGAAAACACATCACTAGCCCTGAATATTAGATGTAAACACGTAGAATTTTGACGAGTGTGCATGTGCACTGCAAGTGATCTGGGCAAAAAGGGCATGGTAGAGCTGATATTGGTTCATAAATTCAAAGCTGCCCCTAATAGGGGCCCCCAAAATACTTTTGGCCCAGGGCGCCCAAAATCCTTAAGATGTCCCTGTTACAAGAGGCAGAGGTGCAGTACACTCATGGTTGTATTCCTTTCTGTAAGAAAACATCATGCTTAGGTGACCCATAAAACTGCGGCGCTTTTGTGATAAATAAATGAAGCAAAACTATCTTGTTTATAAGGCACAATATAGCAAACACCCAAAGAAGGGAGTGACTAACAGTGGAATGTAGGCTTTTTAAAAACTGTTATGTCTGTGCAACTCCGGTTAAGACTTTTAAGATTAGTTGCATTAGCGGGCGGGGTTTATGACGAGCTGGTCTCGTCATGGGCACAGCGCAACCGCGGCCCATGACGAGACCAGCTCGTCATGGGCATTGAAGAGGTTAAGAAAAGAAAATGTATCATGCCTGAACACCTATTCCGATGAAAAGGTTGTTGATTGGACGGGATTTTAAATAGCAGCTCTCCGGGGTACATCAGTTGAGCAGGTGTGATGGGGTATCCAACGTCATGAGAGATGCAATAGGGTAATAAGCAACCTCAACTATAGATTTCCTCACTTATAGAACACTAATATTATTTAAACACAATTGTATTGTATCTTTGCTGTATGCGCATTGTATTTCACTTGATTTTATAAGTGGCCCAGCTGTCCTTCTTTGACTTTACCATGTAAGCTGTATCTGAAAATAATGTCTGATATTCGTTATACATAAAAAAGTAAATATCCTCCATCGCCTAAGGAATTTGGGTACTATTTCGAGATCTAAGCACCATGATTGACAGGAAGCAGTTACTTATGTTGCTAAAATAAACAGGATATCACACATCTTTCACATCTGATACTATTTATTATGCAGCGAACTTATGAGGCGACTAATGCAAGTCTAGAAGACTTATGCATATAGTCCTTTAAAAGTATGCAACAACATTTTTACTACGTGTCAGTACTCGTGGCTTATGTCTCTTTCACAAGTTTGCTGTTAGCCACGGAAAAATGAAATCTGCTAAACCTACTATGGTTACAGGTCACATTTGTGAGGTGCAAAGCACTCACACACCTGAGTGAACTATGTGCAATCACCAGCTTTAGGAGTGACAATTTATGTTTTGTATTCACGAAATTTACATTTGTTTATTGATTCAATCACGTCAATTTATAGCAATATGGTGTCGGTTTACCCTTGAGTAAATCTCAGATTTTGGTTGTTGTAATGCAGGGGTGCTTTAAAAGGTTGTATCTCATCCCCAAACTTGTGAGCTTAAGGGCATTCACACAACTTTATACAGTACATTCCTACCATGATTACACTCAGCTAGTCACTTATTTCAATGACAAGAGTAAACAGCTAGCCAGGGCAAGAATGGTAATTTAACAGCCCCAGGTTGTACCAGGTTGTAAAAGGGATACCTCCATGGGGAAAGTCCTCTTTGAGGGATACAAAAATCACACCTACCAGTTTAAAAATGCAAATGAACATTTGCTAAACATTTACGAATACCTGAAGGAATTTTGCTACATTTACACATGCATAAATGTCTACACATAATAAGTACTGCCGGAAATCCCAACTGACAAACCTTCTCAAGAATAATCCTATTTTTTTGAGTGCATTCCAGGGCTAGACTGCCATTTCTGCCACTCTGATATTTTCCTAGTGGTCAGTAGACTAGGAAGTTGCTTTCATACAAAATCAACTGCTATGACCTATCTATGCCCCTCTTGTCTCATTCGAGGGTTTATTTTTTATTTTTGGAAGGCTGTGCAAGACATTGAATGTTTTTTAAAAGAATGACATTAAAAAAAGGTTGGCTTGGCTAAAGCTGCCATCTTCTCAGCCATCAGGACCATTTTTAGCTTAATTTTTTTTTTAATATAATTTGTTTCGCAATTTCTATACATTAGTTTTCTATATACCTGCAGTTTTAGGATGAATGAGGCATTACACACTTGGGTGAACTCAGAAAGCTGTACATTTCAGAAGTGTATACAGTTTTGAATTTCTTACAAATGGCCATTTGTGGAGATCGCTTATGGTTTTCCAAAAATAACTAACTATTGAAACAAAAAAGCAATGAGAATGTAGGATAAAACAGAAATAGGTGACAATTTTTTTCATCCGTCTATAAGACTTTTCACGTCACAGGTATATGTAATAATTGTTAGTCATCTAAAAATGTGCGATAGCCTGTGCCATTAACTGTAAAACTATTTTTAATTCTGCACATACCATGCATTTGTTCATAAGGTACAATCTTATGAATGAAAAATGGATATGAAGGAAAGCTATGCATTTTTGAAATGTGCTCAAGAATCCGAAATTATTAATAGTGGTTATTTGTACAACTCTTAACTTCGGTGTTAGCAATGATATAATTCAATAAAGAGTGATTTCTTTTCAAAATATGTTCTTTCTTCTATACTAACTCACATTTGAAAGCAAACAATTGAACAGAAATGCAATAAATAAAGACAAATGTTGTACTATCCTTTACTGACACTCTTCTCCTGAGGATTGTTCCCCATTTGTGTGGGTCTATCATCAGTGATAGGAAAGACCCTCAAAAATGCAGTCTGAAAACGTCCAGATTTATCCTTTGAGTTTCATTCTTTCTGGGGTTCGAGTAGCTGCATTATGTGGGGCTGTGGTTTAAAGGTGCCCAGGGAAACATACCTACCCATGCATTTGGGAAAACTAGACACCAGAGTGTGGGAACTTATTTGTATCCCACCACCTTTTTTTACCAAAAATGTGCTGCAAATATCAAACTTTGGCTAACATGACAGTTTTTACTGAGATTTCTAGAAGGGAATTTTACAGAATCTGCAGGGATCAACAAAAGTTCTACTACACAGGGTTCTTAAACTTCTCCTGATAAAAACAGTAGCCTTATTGTGGGGGTTGGCCTACCACCAAAAGTAGGTATGACTCCGAATGGAACAAGCATACATCAAGATTACTCCTTGGAACTTCAATGTTTCTGCAGATGTGGGTAGCAGAAGCTTTTGGGCCCAATGTCATCCAGCATTTATGGAAACCTACAAATGGGAGTATACACCCTGGAGAATCAGAAACCACCACTCTAGTCATTGTAAGCTAGATACACACTAAAAGATAACCTGTGGAAACCCTCTGGTAGCTTGGCACAGAGCCGTCAGGCTTATCTAGAGGCAATGTTTAAAGTACTTGCAAGACACACACACACAGGTACACAACGAAAACTTCACAAAATACTCCACACAGGGTTAGAAAAATGGATAATATTTTGATGAGTTCAACAAGACCGAAATGACAAAAATCCTATAAGTAGAACATGTTAATTAATTTTTAAAGATTAAATCAAATTATGTTGCTAAGAGTCGTAAAGCACCACCTGGGGACATCTGGTCGTGCTAGACCAGTATAAACCTAAAGATCAGACCAACCACAATTGAGGGCAGGACAGCTACAGGACTCATGCAGGTCCTGCAGAATATTACTTTGGATGGAGAGGAAGCGTCAATTTCGAAGACTTGAAGCGAGGAGCAGAGGAGGCAATGCGTCAGTGCTGATCCTGTGGATGGAGGCAATGTGTTGGTTCCCATCTGTGCAGCAGATGAAGGCTTCATCAATGAACCGTTTTCAAATGCAAGTGATGCGTCATTGTCGAGCCATGCAGTATGTCGTCAAGCCATAAAGAATGTCGTCGTCAAGTCGTGCAGTCCATTTAAGTGATGTCGTAGAGCAGCAGCCGTGTCATCATCGAAGGGCGCTGTGTTGGTTCCCATCAGCAAAGTCACTGATGCGTCAGTTGTGATGGATCAGCACAGCACAAATCACCTCTCATAGGCTCAGGATTTGATTGGCACCAGTTGGCAAGACAGGCAGTATTTAGGTGTTGTTGCAGGGTTGAATGAAGTCCTTTATGGCCCTGAGAATTCAGAACAGTGAGCAAGCCAGCAAGCCCATGGAGTGATTCTGGGTTCAAGTGGGATGGGTCCAGTCCTTGTCCTCAGAAGGGCAGAGATCAGCAGGCAGCAGGGCAGCACAACAATACATAAAATCAGGTCTTTCAGATCAGCAGTCAAGTAGAGTGGCAATCCTTGTAGCACAGCAGTCTTTACCCCTGGCAGAGTACTTGACAAGTTTAGTGGTGTACTGTCTTTGTAGGGTCAGAGCCCCAGTACTTATACTTGTTTGTGCCTTTGGAGTAGGAGTGACTTTGAAGAAGGCTCTTTGAAGTACACACAGGTGATTTCTTCTCAGCCCTGGCTCGAGACTATCAGTAGCGGCTATTCAGACCTTGGTGTGGGAAACAGGACAATAACTATTCTGGTGTATCAGCTCCCCCCTTTCTTTCTGCCCAGGAAGAGCTATCAGAATGCAGAAGAATGCAGATGAGTTCTCAATCATAGCCACAATTCCTGTGTTTGTGGAATGCACAAAGTGTAGCTGTCACCCACCCCAGATATGTATTGGAGAAAAGCTTCAGATACACAGAGCAGTAAGAGCAGAGAAATATCCACTTTCTAAAAGCGGCATTTCTAAAATAGTGATGTTAAATCCAATTTTATCATTAAACAGGATTTATCCTTTCCATTCCGAAGATATAAAACAGGATTCAGCTACTCCTTTCTGATCAGGAGTTGTATTTTAAAAGTGTATTAAGGAATTTCCAATGTGAACCTATGAGAGGAGTAGGCCTCACAGTAGTGATAAAAAGGTATTTGTCGCTACCAGGGCATACCAAACTTCCAAGTACATGTCATACCTTTTACTTCCACAGCATCCTGTAATATGGGGTATCTAGGGCCTACTTTAGGGGTAACGTATAGAAGTAAACTGCACACACAGGTCCTGCAGTGGCAGGCCTGAAACAGGTTTGAAAGGCTACCCGTATCGGTGGCACAATCAGTGCTGCAGGCCCACTAGTAGCATTTAGGTTATAGACCCTGGGTATATGGTATACCACTCTACATGGGATTTACAGGTAAACTAAGTATGTCAATTGTGTATACACCAACACTTCCGTTTTTAGGACAGAAGCACATGTGCTTTAGCACTGGCAGCAGTGGTAAAGTGCTCAGAGTCCTAAGGCCACAATAAGAATCAGCAAAAAGAGGAGCAAAGCGGGCAAAACATTTGGGGGAACCACCCTAAGGGTGACAGGTTTAACAGGCAGACTAAAGGTAGATCGCCCAATGTGCCTCACAGGGGGTAATTGTGTGCAGTTAGGTTTGTGGTATTATTGACCAAATGCCACTACTGGTTTTTCCAACCCTATTCTTTAAATAAAATCAATTATTTATGTCTAGTGGCCATTCTCCCCCCTAAGGAGGGGCAATCAATGAGTGGGGTCAATCCTCTAATCTGCCCTTCTGGGGAGGCAGAATGATTCATATTTGACCTAGGGAGCCTTTGAACATTTCTTTTCATTGTGTCATAGGCCTGCTACAAGCCCGCCAAATCGGATTGCCAGTTTATTTCCTGGTCCCTGTCCCGTGAGGAGGACCAGACTACACTTCCCAGCCGATAACGTCGAGGAGAGCGCCAGAAGGCACTCAAATTGCGGCCAGGGCATCCGCAGCGCGGGACACGCGTGTGCGTGTCCGTCTGCGCCCATCCTAGACCGGACGAGGCTGGGCTGGGCCACATCTCTTGGCCTTTAAAATCTGAAGTCAAGTACATTGGTAAGGAGGCAAATCATCCTTTTATTTGTTGGATCGGAGTGCTCTGGAGAAATGGGGAAAAGAAAATTAGCTACAAGTAAGGGGAAGCCCATTGGTAAAACTGTTCCTATTACAAATGACCGGAAAAGTGCCATGGGAATCATAAACAGCGAAATTGTACAAGTAGAAGAGCAATTGGCAGCTACTAAGACGGCCCTGAATGTTGCTGAAAGGGAGGATAAGACAACCATGGAGGATTATGATAGTGGAAACAGTTTTGGCTCTGAGATTGAAGAACAAGATCTGAGAAATTGTAGCGGCAGGAGTAATAGCACAAAGGACAATAGTCGCAATATCCCTAAGTTAGATCCTCCAACCAAACTGGGTCCTTGTGTTTTAACAACTCCCCTTGAAATTTCTACGGCAACAGATGTACCTGATCTGACTTCACCACCTGCCAAAAGGTGTAAACAGCATATAGCACCTGCGAAGATTAGTCTTCAGAACACTAAACAAAAAAAGGGGAAAAGTACAAAACAGGATGGAAAGGGAATGAGGATGAGTCATGGAGAGCCATCATCTTATATGCAAGGTATCGACACCCTTTTCAAAAAACTACACAGGAATATTGACACTATTGAAAGGCATGTCATGACCGAAATAAAACTAGTGCACAAAGACATTACCCAATTAATGGAGCTGATCGCAGATTTACGGCCACAAAACATCCCTAAAACATGCCCGAATAATATGTCTAGTAGAAACTCTGACAAGAACTTACAATCTGACCAAAGTCAAGTAATCAAAACAGAGATGGTTGACATTCATAAATTACCTGAAAAACAAACAGAGGGAATATCTGGCACATCTGGCACACCTAGATCATGCTCAGTTGCTAAAGGGACGAATGGCAGCTCACGAAATTGTTCTAAATATATAATAGCAACCGAGGGCTACCAACAATCCAAGAAGGATCAGGGTTTTTTTCTTAGTTTGCCCCCTCAGGCTACCCCCTCTGTTATTGTTTTAAAGAATGTGCCTAAATTGCCTGACAATTAAATAGAATCCTGGGAATCGTTGAAAAATCGTGTTGTTCATTGGTTTTGCACTATAACTTGCTCTAATACTAGGCTCTTATCCCAGTAAATAATAATGTTAAGAAGAGTGAGTTGGGTGGGTAACATGGATAAGTCTTGTGAAGGGGACTGTGTCGTTGTAAACTTCTGTCTTCCTGAAATGGTAGGCTGTTTATTGGAAGAAGTCTTAGTAAAACATAGTTGGCCATGTGATCGCCCAAATGTTATTACTGCAGTGCCCCTTGGGTATTTCTATAGACCTAGAATTGAGCAGTCCCACCCAATCAGTAGAGCCCAATACAGTACTCTTCAGGAAATGATACCATCTATGCCAAACAGGTATGTTCGCCTAAGAAGCTGTAGAGTCACAAAGTAGTACAAATGGACAACAGTAATATTATGAGCAGGTTTTTGAGTACCCCAATAGAAATAGCTTGTGTAGAAGCATCACAATTGAATGAAGGTAACCATTTTATCTCCCCTATTATTATTGAAGTAGCGCCAGTAGAAGTTACGCTACCAGGCGTTTGCATTGACCCCATGCCTTCCAGTGGCCTCATTGGCACTGATCCAACTAGTTGTCCACTGGCTGGATCACTGCAAATTATGTCATGGAATGTTGCAGGGGTCAAAAATAAATTGCATGACACATTATGGCTTAAAAGCATACAGAATTGTACTTTGATTTTAATGCAGGAAACATGGCTTATAGAACCCTTTTATATGAATGGTTTTAAAACCATTTTTACCAAAGCAATCCCATCTAAGGCTGGGAGAGCGAGTGGAGGTTTAGCAGTATTAATATTGGTGACCTCCCCGCTGACCATAAAGAAAAATTTCACAAATTCACAGTACTTCCAGTTTCTACTCTTTAGTGTTAAGGGAAAGCACAATATCGTAGTGATTAATTTATTTAATAACATCTTCAATAATATGAGATATGGAATAAACACAACACTGGAGGAAGAGCTGGATAACGTTTTGAAGAGATTGGGGGGTGAGTATATATTGATTTGTGGTGGCGATTTTAGCAGTGAATTATGTAAACTTTCTACAGGGGACCAATGTGGTCATGAAGATGAACTAGGTGACCATATTGCTCATTTACCACACAATTCCTACTGTGAAATAATTAATCATGTCATGTACACATTTAATTTAGAAATCATGAAGCTGGGTGTCCATGAGGGAGTCCATGTTGAATATACATATGAGGGGACCAGGTCATCCTCATGTATTGATCATTTCTTAATATCGAGGAATAGCAGGCCTTTTGTCGATGAATGCTTTATACAGCATAGTCTGCTTAGTGATCATCATCCCCTCTTGCTAGTTGAACTCCAGATTATATCATATTGTAAAGGCACGTGTCTCTGCAGCTGATATTAGAAGACAATGTGAAATGGGATTTCTATTAAGTGGACAGGTGTTAATCCTATAACTTTAGTGGAAAACATAGTCATAAAAAATAACCATTATATAACAGTCTGCTTGGACAAACTCTCCAGTAATGTTGATACCGTATCCATAAAGATTTGAAACTTAAAAATAAGAATAAGAAAAATAGGGATTATTACCCACGATGGTTCAACCAACAATGTTCTAAATTAAATAGAAGCTGAAGGAAGCTGTAAAAGTCAAACCCAGGAAAGGGGAAAAAATTTGCATTCTCCAGAAATGTTATAAGCAAGCCCTAAACGTAAGAAAAAATGGAAATTAGGGAGATTGCTTGGGATAGTCTGATCCAAGCAGCTGAGACTAAGAACTCCACCTTATTTTGGAAAACTATAGATTAACCCTTGTTTAAAGATATTTCATCTGCTAGGGTTGATACAGTAGTGACGCCAGGAGACTGGCTAATTCACTTTGAAAATATTTTTTATCCCACACAACAAATCACCAAAACGGATGAAAATCGCAATATTATTTTATTAAAAATCAGCAAGATAGAATACATCACTGTAGATGAGATTAAAATCGCCTTACATAACAGTGCAAGTGGGAAGGTTGCTGGCCCGGATGGGGTCCCCATAGATATTTTGAAGATAATGTTGATTATCGGTCTCCTATTTTAGTCAATCTTTTTAATGCAATTATTGATTGGGTGCTACCTGCAACTTGGGTTGGAAGGGTGATCGTCCCTATTTTTAAAAAAGGCGACAGAGGTAGCTCAAAATGCTACCGTCCTATTTCCCTTTTTAATTCCAAATTTAAACTTATGGGCAGAATTCTGTTAGCCAGATTGGAATGCTGGGTCAAAGATAAAAACATCCTTACTGAAGCCCAGTATGGTTTCAGAAGGGGCATCGGAACGGTCGAGCAGTGCGTTAACCTTGAATTGCTTATAGGGAAATACATCCTAGCCAAAAAAGGTTTACTCCATCTTTGTTTTGTTGACCTCTCTAGCGCATTTGATTTAGTAAACCATACTAAATTATGGCAAACGCTGGAAGGGATGGGCTCCCCACATGATATTATTAGTCTTTTATCACAGATTTATGTTCACCTAACTTCAAAGATACGATATGGCCAGAACGGGGAATGCACTACGCACTTTAGTGTAACCCGAGGGATTAGACAACGTTGCATTCTTGCTCCCCTTTTATTTTCGCTACATGTCAATGGTATTGATCTCTTGTTGCTGAGTTTGTAAGCTGGTGCTCCTGTTCTTGGCAAGCAGGTAACCCCAGTTTTATTATATGCTGACAATGCAGTCATGATTTCTAGGACTGCCAATAGCCTTCAACTCCTGACAGACAATTTTACAAACTTTATGACTGATAAAGATCTAGCGATAAATTTGACTAAGACCTTGGTCATGACGTGTGGGAAAAGTAAAACTAAGAGTATAATCCACTACGTTGAGCGAGTACCCATTGAAAGGACATCTACATTTTCTTATCTGGGGTTACTTTTTAATTGTAAAGGTACATGGAGCGCACATATCAATTCATGCCAATTTACATTTGTGAGGACAAGCGAGGCTATTTTTTATATTGTCCCAAAGAATAGGCAATAAGCCAGTATGAGAAATTTTAAAATTATATGGGAGTAAGTGTACAACAGGGGTATGTTATGGTGGAGCACTATGTGGTATGGCAGACACTTCCCCACTACAAACACTGGAAAATAAATTTCTAAGAAGGGTGTTATCGGTTCCTAATTCCACAGCTACCTTTATTGTCCATAGGGAGACAGATGTACCATATCTTTGCGACCTGAACAGCATGGCTTCCCTTATATTGTGGTATCGAACTGGACAAAGGATGAAACACATTTTAATAAGGATATAATACGAGATTGCCTCACACTTGATCATTCAAGGAAAATAGCATGGCTAAAATATATTCATAGTCTATTAATTGAGTGTAATGTGGCAATTGATTTTAAGGACCCCACGAGTATTCAGATTTATAGTAAGGGGAGTTAAAAAGGAGACTTTTTAAATCTAGGGAAAAAATGAGGGAAGTCGTGACGAGTATGAAATCATGTGTCAGATCCCACTGTGAAGGGCCATTTTCACCGGGTACCCAGCCATATCTTATTTTTATTAGAAACACTCAACATAGATTTTATTTAACAAGACTAAGACTGAGTACACTCCACTACCAGATAGCATTCCCGAAGATGGGCAAGTGGAGCACAAATCTACCGAAGTGCCCATGTGATGGTAAATCCTCCCAAAGCATTTTGCACTTTTTATTGTTTTGCAACTTATATATTAGGAAATTAATTATACATCCACTTCTTATTGCCAATAGATTGTATTCCTATGAAACCGCTTTCTATCAAATTCGTAATTTGGAAAATGTATCGATATGTAATGCGGTTATTGTTTTTATTCAACTGGCCATCAAGCGAAGAAAGGATCTTTTATATCTGGAATCTTTGAATTATGAAATTGAATAGACTGCATATTTTAATACTTGGAAATTTGATCCATTTTAAAAATTACTGTATGCATTTTATTTTTTTATCACCCCATGTGATGACATGCAAATCTGATCGGTATATTGTATTTATATTTACGTGGAAAATGTAGCTTAAGTAAACTAATTAGGGAGAAAATGTTCATAGGAGAATGTATTATTGGGAATCTTAATTATGATTAATGTAAAATTTGTGTTGCATTGATTTCTTTTTTCTGTAGAATGCTTTTATGGATATATTTCTATATACCGAACAAAGCTTGTTTTGATTTGAATATTTGACCTTGAAAGTTGGGGGTACAGGCAGATGCCAAAACAGGCCGCCCCCACCACATTCTCTTTTGTTTTCAAATAAACAACTCTAGCGACTTGGTCCTTCGGTCTCATGAGGAAGTGCAGTTGAGGGCAAATCCAATCTGCCTCCAGGACTGCCTGAAGTCTGCTGAGTTGGGTGGCTATTGCCCATGCCTGAAGGGCCTCTCCCCCCATCTTTCAAATTCCTGGTGATTTAGTGCCTTGATCTCTGGGGATCACCACAGTTGGGTTGAGCCCAAGGAAACAGGGGTCATTTTCCTCTTTCTATCAGTATTTCTGAGTTTGACTTGTTTTTAAACTAAGACTAAACCTCTGGTTGAAAATGCAATTGCCTTTTAAAACCGAGCCTTCTCTTGTACCATATAGAGCCCTCATCAATGGGGATTTTGAATTCCGTCTTGTGCCTAGCAAGTGAGAATATGCTTGGTTAAGTTATAATTGAGCACATATTCTAAATTCTATATTGATGGCATAACTGAATGCATCAAGCATTTTTGCCTACGGGGACCATGTAAATGATTGAGATTGGATTCATAGATTGACTATGATTTTATTGCAAAATGAGATGCCTAATCTAATATTAGTCAAACTTTTTTTTTGATTTGCATACTTCACAGTGAGTTATTTACACTTGCTGAAAATCAAATGTATTTTTATGGTCAATTTTTAATATCATAAAAATATAATTATATTTGTAATAAAACAATCATACTTTGGCTCAGCCCTGCTTACCAAAAAACACAAACCAAAAAAAACAAACGTCACTGGTCCAGGAAAGTAAGTGGACATCACCAAATAATGTAAAGATAAAACCATCATTCCATACTTGTATATTTAATTTAGAAAGTCTTATAGGCTTATTAATGAGAAGCTTGCACCTCTGGATCATCATTTTTTCTGATGCTCCAGAGGCACAAACCCCTCAACCATATCCATGAGGCCTCGCAAATCCACTTTGCGTGGCTTTGAATGACATCATAGATATGTTGTATGACAAAGCAGCTCAAGTAACTGTGTTGTCTTACTCTGCAACATGAAGGCGTTCCATGGGATTGCAGTGCAACACTCATGGATTTTAAAGCTGCTCCAGATTTACTCAATCCCGGGGAAGCTCCCAAACCTTACACCTCCCCAGGGGAGGCATAATGAGAAGAGATGTTTTTATTTCCCCAAGTTTTTCCCTCTTTTTATGTGTGCAACATTTTGCAGCATACATAGAGGAAAATGACCTTTGGCTTGTTTTTGTGCACAAATTTGCCCCTTCCTGCACAAAATAATCCTGCATGCAATGCCGACACTCTTCCACCATGGTGCAAGGGTTCCTTTATTGTCACTAGACAGCCAATTGCGTGCCAACATAGGGGGAAAGGACAGGAATGCACTGTATTGCGTAAAACAGTGCACTCCTGCCCTTTTACATTGGAGTGGGCAGCACCGCAAGAAGACTTGCGGTGCTGCCCTATGTTAATTCCCCCATAAATGAGCCCCAAAGACTTGAAATATCATCAAAATACAAAAGACTGGTGTTAAAAAATCATCATTACTTGTGTAGCAAAATAATACACATCTAAAAACAAGTATAACAATCCCAAACATCAGTTTGATCAGACGATATCCTACAGGAAACATCCATAAATTTGGCAAGTGTAAATATGACCAGCGGGATCTCACAGCAAAGGCTAAATCTGGCTACATCTTTGCATGGGTTTATATGACAATATAAGCATACTGGGTGCAGCAAAACCCCATCAGCTAACCTGGTCTGTAGCACAGCATACAGGTGATGTAATTTCCAAACGATATTCATTCCCTCTAAAGAGCTTAATTATCCATGTTTCTAAAACAAAACACAGGAAAATCAAGTTGTACACTAATGTGGAAATTAGAATCGATTATAAATTATGGACGCTCCTTGAACTCAAAGTCAAATCAGTCCCTTATTTTTAAGTTAAGTTTTAGTTGTTTATTTAACATACCCCTGAATTGACTACAGGGGTCTCCAACCTTTTCTGTAGTGAGAGCTACTTCTGCTCAAGGAAAGTCTTCCCGAGCTACTAGCAAATACTATACCTGTAAAATAGTGACTACACTATGACCACCCAAAGCAAGATTTTCAGTAGTTACCACCCAAGTATACCAAGTGCGGTTACCAGCAGATATGCTGGGAAAAAGTTCTTCAATATTAAATGCCTCCCCTTGACTTATGGAGTAACATTCAAATATTGACATGCCCATTGGCACAAAGGACATAAGCACAGCAGTACGTCTCCCCAGCTCAGCTTGAATTATCATTCACCAGTTTCTGAAAATGCACATTTTCCCTATCTAATACTACTTTCCACTGTGGGCAAACAAACTCAATTTTCCAGAAGAAATTCCATTTTTGAAAACTAAAACTGCCTTTAAAATATCAGTTTTCAGTTTTTGAGAAATGCACAGTCTCAAAACATCAGCTTGTGATTATCATCATGTACTCCCATGTACAAATGCCTCATAGGGACAGACTACTTTGAATTCCCAGGCATTAGTCATATGCCATGGATGCTCACCATTGGTATAGGAAACAATGGTCCTAGACTTCTTTAAAGCTACAATTCAGTTATGAAAAACATTCATTAGTCAAAGGGCATGAGGGTAATTTATATCCTCTGCAGGCGGGCCTTCCTCAGGACGGGGGGAGGGGAGGCAACCTAGGTTGAGGTACAGTCAAGATACAGCCCCTGAGGAAGACCCGCCTGCAAAGGATATAAATTACCCTCAATGCACCAGGGTCGAAACATCAACACTCTCCCCCAGTGGGCCTGCACCTGATATCATCCCAGCCTGCCTTTTCACAGATGAATGTTCTCTGTGCATCATCATAAAATCATGAAATGTATATTTGTAAATCCATAAGGGACTGGCCTATCTGTAAAAGTGGTGCCACTATGAACCACGACCAGTTTCACTAAGGATACCACAATGTGTAATTGATTGGTTATTGAATTTGCCTTTTGGATTCCTCTCCTTTATATCTTTCGTACCTCACGAGCACTTTCCTTTTTAACACTCCTCTTGGAGCAACCTCTGATGGTGCACTGTTCACACACATGTTGTGACTGTTAAAGGAGGGACTGCAACATGGTCAATCTCCTTGTGGCTTAATTATATTGAGATTGGATACAGACTGGTATGTAGCAGGTCCTATAAGCTGGCACAGTGTGTGTTTGAGTATTAGTATGAGTTACTGTGATACGTTTGGCTGGCTGTCACTCTGAGGGACTTGAGATGATCAGTGCTGCCTTCTTTAATAGGCACCTACTCTGAAATTGATACTTGGCTTGACTTCACCTCAGAGAGCTAGTTTGAAGGTACAGGCGAGCTACCAGTAGCTCCCGAGCTACTCGTTGGAGACCCCTGGACTATATTATCAAGGCCTAGGGTGCCTGTAGTTAAAATGCTTCAAAGTGTGCCATAATACGCTGTGACCCACTATGCAATATGTGTCCTCATAAAAAACTTACATTCTAGGACTCAGGAATACTTCTAAGCTGTTGGCAAAGTTTCACACAGCCCACTTTTTCTTCAAGTGTTTCCCTTAACAGGCCGAATTTCAATCCATCTTGTGCATGTATTGTAGACATTGGTAAGCACAAACAGTCGTGTATGTTTTGTGGTGTAATGCCTGGTAATATAATCGCCACTGGAGTCAAGCTATCCTGGCTGATGACGGCTGATAGCCAGAAACCGGTCCTAGGATGCTTGATTCCGGTCCAGGGAAGACATGGCTTGGCAGTTCGGGCTGGACTGTTCCCATGAGGCACAGGGTCAAGACTGATTTGCATATGGCCATGTCTAAACTGGGGTGGTGTAGTGGGCAAAAGAACGATGGATTTAACCCAGATCTCTTGACTGGGGGAGAATGTATGCATTGTCAGCATTCCGTCCATCATTTGTTTGTTGTAACGCTTTTCGCCCTAAGTGGGATGGGTATTCCCAGACGTGGGACCCGTGCTCACTACGCCACTGGAGTCAAGCTATCCTGGCTGATGACGGCTGATAGCCAGAAACCGGTCCTAGGATGCTTGATTCCGGTCCAGGGAAGACATGGCTTGGCAGTTCGGGCTGGACTGTTCCCATGAGGCACAGGGTCAAGACTGATTTGCATATGGCCATGTCTAAACTGGGGTGGTGTAGTGGGCAAAAGAACGATGGATTTAACCCAGATCTCTTGACTGGGGGAGAATGTATGCATTGTCAGCATTCCGTCCATCATTTGTTTGTTGTAACGCTTTTCGCCCTAAGTGGGATGGGTATTCCCAGACGTGGGACCCGTGCTCACTACGCCACTGGAGTCAAGCTATCCTGGCTGATGACGGCTGATAGCCAGAAACCGGTCCTAGGATGCTTGATTCCGGTCCAGGGAAGACATGGCTTGGCAGTTCGGGCTGGACTGTTCCCATGAGGCACAGGGTCAAGACTGATTTGCATATGGCCATGTCTAAACTGGGGTGGTGTAGTGGGCAAAAGAACGATGGATTTAACCCAGATCTCTTGACTGGGGGAGAATGTATGCATTGTCAGCATTCCGTCCATCATTTGTTTGTTGTAACGCTTTTCGCCCTAAGTGGGATGGGTATTCCCAGACGTGGGACCCGTGCTCACTACGCCACTGGAGTCAAGCTATCCTGGCTGATGACGGCTGATAGCCAGAAACCGGTCCTAGGATGCTTGATTCCGGTCCAGGGAAGACATGGCTTGGCAGTTCGGGCTGGACTGTTCCCATGAGGCACAGGGTCAAGACTGATTTGCATATGGCCATGTCTAAACTGGGGTGGTGTAGTGGGCAAAAGAACGATGGATTTAACCCAGATCTCTTGACTGGGGGAGAATGTATGCATTGTCAGCATTCCGTCCATCATTTGTTTGTTGTAACGCTTTTCGCCCTAAGTGGGATGGGTATTCCCAGACGTGGGACCCGTGCTCACTACGCCACTGGAGTCAAGCTATCCTGGCTGATGACGGCTGATAGCCAGAAACCGGTCCTAGGATGCTTGATTCCGGTCCAGGGAAGACATGGCTTGGCAGTTCGGGCTGGACTGTTCCCATGAGGCACAGGGTCAAGACTGATTTGCATATGGCCATGTCTAAACTGGGGTGGTGTAGTGGGCAAAAGAACGATGGATTTAACCCAGATCTCTTGACTGGGGGAGAATGTATGCATTGTCAGCATTCCGTCCATCATTTGTTTGTTGTAACGCTTTTCGCCCTAAGTGGGATGGGTATTCCCAGACGTGGGACCCGTGCTCACTACGCCACTGGAGTCAAGCTATCCTGGCTGATGACGGCTGATAGCCAGAAACCGGTCCTAGGATGCTTGATTCCGGTCCAGGGAAGACATGGCTTGGCAGTTCGGGCTGGACTGTTCCCATGAGGCACAGGGTCAAGACTGATTTGCATATGGCCATGTCTAAACTGGGGTGGTGTAGTGGGCAAAAGAACGATGGATTTAACCCAGATCTCTTGACTGGGGGAGAATGTATGCATTGTCAGCATTCCGTCCATCATTTGTTTGTTGTAACGCTTTTCGCCCTAAGTGGGATGGGTATTCCCAGACGTGGGACCCGTGCTCACTACGCCACTGGAGTCAAGCTATCCTGGCTGATGACGGCTGATAGCCAGAAACCGGTCCTAGGATGCTTGATTCCGGTCCAGGGAAGACATGGCTTGGCAGTTCGGGCTGGACTGTTCCCATGAGGCACAGGGTCAAGACTGATTTGCACATGGCCATGTCTAAACTGGGGTGGTGTAGTGGGCAAAAGAACGATGGATTTAACCCAGATCTCTTGACTGGGGGAGAATGTATGCATTGTCAGCATTCCGTCCATCATTTGTTTGTTGTAACGCTTTTCGCCCTAAGTGGGATGGGTATTCCCAGACGTGGGACCCGTGCTCACTACGCCACTGGAGTCAAGCTATCCTGGCTGATGACGGCTGATAGCCAGAAACCGGTCCTAGGATGCTTGATTCCGGTCCAGGGAAGACATGGCTTGGCAGTTCGGGCTGGACTGTTCCCATGAGGCACAGGGTCAAGACTGATTTGCATATGGCCATGTCTAAACTGGGGTGGTGTAGTGGGCAAAAGAACGATGGATTTAACCCAGATCTCTTGACTGGGGGAGAATGTATGCATTGTCAGCATTCCGTCCATCATTTGTTTGTTGTAACGCTTTTCGCCCTAAGTGGGATGGGTATTCCCAGACGTGGGACCCGTGCTCACTACGCCACTGGAGTCAAGCTATCCTGGCTGATGACGGCTGATAGCCAGAAACCGGTCCTAGGATGCTTGATTCCGGTCCAGGGAAGACATGGCTTGGCAGTTCGGGCTGGACTGTTCCCATGAGGCACAGGGTCAAGACTGATTTGCATATGGCCATGTCTAAACTGGGGTGGTGTAGTGGGCAAAAGAACGATGGATTTAACCCAGATCTCTTGACTGGGGGAGAATGTATGCATTGTCAGCATTCCGTCCATCATTTGTTTGTTGTAACGCTTTTCGCCCTAAGTGGGATGGGTATTCCCAGACGTGGGACCCGTGCTCACTACGCCACTGGAGTCAAGCTATCCTGGCTGATGACGGCTGATAGCCAGAAACCGGTCCTAGGATGCTTGATTCCGGTCCAGGGAAGACATGGCTTGGCAGTTCGGGCTGGACTGTTCCCATGAGGCACAGGGTCAAGACTGATTTGCATATGGCCATGTCTAAACTGGGGTGGTGTAGTGGGCAAAAGAACGATGGATTTAACCCAGATCTCTTGACTGGGGGAGAATGTATGCATTGTCAGCATTCCGTCCATCATTTGTTTGTGGTAATATAATCAAGCACATGTTCTGTAGCAAAATCTAAGCTATTGTTTTTATTTAATTATCTTTAAGGGGATTTGTAGCCGCCTTCTCAATAGTCAAAAGTAAAATATTGGGGGGCAAATGTGCGAAGCACTGGCTGCAAAATTCTGGTTCCAATTTGAAACCAGTATTTTTGTGACCAATGTGCTATTTTCCAAACTGACCCTTGTGTTAATAGGTCTGATCACCAAATACCGATTCCAAGTGAGTAGCAATTGCACCTACCTTATGAATATAAATAAGCTAGGTCCAAAATGGGGACTCACCATGTATCGCAGTCATCACAGGGATGGTCAGCAGGCCACAATATCTGTGATGGCTTTTGAATAAAGAATTTTTTTATTTAAGTGCTACCCGTTTTATTTAAAGGAAAACAAGATGCATTAAAAAAAGACGTATATAAAGTTAGGTACATTTTTTTTTAATAGTAAACAGTGGTCCATGGGCCACTGCCCACTCTCAAAAAATGTTGCTTGTCAATATTCCGAAAGGAAAAGTTTCACATTTGTAAATGTGTTACCACTAGAAGTTTGTCAGATTTCAGTCATAAAAATGAAAAAATACCATTCCCGTTCATTATTAGGAACGGATTCCATAAATATGTCTTTTCCGAATACAAAATCAGCATTTCACCTCGAACCCAAAATTTGATTCTGCAATGTGTTATCAAATCGCAATTTGGATTTCATACATGTCAAGAGATTTTTTATTGTCGCAAAAAGCCAGATTCTGCGAATAAGACCTTTTGCCAATTCAAACAGACTTCATATGTGTTGCCCCTTTATAGAGCATTTTCTCTCTATTTTCCTGAAATTGAATCTTGGGGCCATGTAGTTGAACCATAACTCAGGCTATTACATATATGTGTGCAGGTTAGCATGTGTCTCCTCTGTTTTTCAGCCTCTGTTGGCAGTCATGATTATAGTTTAAAGGGGTTTGCAGTTCAATGTCTCTTCATTATACCTACTGAACTGCGGCCAAGTTCTAATTCAGGCCAATATGGGTTTGGTTAAAAATGAAAACATTATCTGTGTACTGCAAGATCCATATGCAATCTGAACCCACATTTGGTGCATAAGATCTTGCATTTAATAAATATTTCGAAGATATGTTGTGGAAATTAGTAAACATAGAGGTGCTAATACACAAGCTGCTCCAGTGCCTTGCTTGGAGAGGTCTTCTCAGAGATTTATCACACTTGTTCAAGTTTTTCCTGCACACATGTCCCTTTAGAGATTGATTATATTGCTTTTAGCCAGGTGGGTGAACTTCCTTATGTTGTCAGCTTTGGCCACGTACACCCGTGATCCCCACCATCGCAGGCTATACGCTTTCAACAAAGCAGGAAAAGAGGTTTGCCCAGGTGGTGTGGATTGACTGATTAGTCGGGAAATGACAATACCAACATTTTGTCCCTAGTGCTACATTCAGTTCTAATCCCTCTTTGGTAAAATGGTATTCATGCTCTATCTTTTTCCAACAGCGCTAAGTAATATTTTTACTTTTACTAATTTTTTGTTTTTAATGTCAAATGATAATCATAAATTCAATACAATCGGACTTATACGTTTTTAAAAGCATTTGTGCTGTTCTTCATTCTATTCATAGCCAGGATATTCATTATTTGTTTTGCTGTTAAATATTTTGAACTTCATCAATTAAGAAGAATAAAAACAGGTTAAAAAAGGGACATTTTTCCAAGCGTCCAGCTTCACTATACAGAATACCCATCCTTTTGTTCTTCCAAAACGTTTTCGTAAAGACTAATTTATTTTTTTGAATAATTTACTGCATTTTAAAGAAGCAGATGTAGTTTTAAGCAAACGCTTTTCACAGAAATAATGGCAGAGAAGCACAGTCTTGAAGTTAATTAACCCCCTCTGTGACCTTGTACGATAAATATGTCATTCCCCCCCTTTTTCCGTGTGGCCTGGCATATATTTGTAACATGAATCCTCACCTAGGGTTCGACTATTACTATGTGTTTATGAGAGGAAGTGGCATAACTGAGCAATATTATCTTTTTATACATGTTGCTTTGTAATCATATTTTGAAAGGCATGAATAAAATCATTCACCCAATATCAGTTGGGCCTGCAAATGCCAATTGGCCTGTTGGAAAGAATAAAACAAGAATGGAATCCATTAAATGCAGCATTACCAATAATTCAAAAAGCAGAAGGTAAGAGGGTAATACAGAATTGGGAATTAAATTAATTGAATCTCAAAGTAGTCATAGGAAGAAATGGATTCTGGACATTGTAGATTGTACTGAAGAATATGTTGCAAAATTACAATGAAGATGGGGTTTGAATTTACCAAGATACAACCTCTGCCTCAAAAGTTCTCCCATACAGTATTATTACAAAGATCTTTGTACTTGTGGTTCATATCGGTTAAACGGTAATCGCATGAATAAGAAATAACATGCTACTATTATCACAAGAATGATCATTTCCTTGATAAAGTTTGGACCCACCGAAACATCCCTACCTACTCCCATGGTCTTTGTACTGTCTTGATAGGTAAGAGGGAGCAATAATCACAATCACAGTCTTCAAAACAGCGTAGATACGCAATAAGTACTCTGGCAACCAAGATGGAATAGTAAGATTTATTATATATTCAGAAACATGTTGATGCAAATCAGCCTTAGCATTATCATATAGAAATACAGGACAAACAGAATGAGTCCAAGTCTCCTAAATAAATGCACCCTATACAGCAAGTAATATAGAATTCCTTCAATAATGGGGATACCAGTAATCAAATAAAAGAAATGAATGTTAAATTGCATCATTTGATTATCAAAAGCAAGCATGGGTAACTATATTTCTCTACACTAACCAAGAATGGGACAACCATAAACTGAGAGTATCAATTTAGAGGAAGTAAAAAGAAGTGTCAGCTGTCAGAGTCTTCAGTAGAAGAAATTCGAACCAAGAGTCATGTAGCATGAGCCCACACAATAGCAGAAGCAGAGGCCTGTACCTCTCAAAGTCCTAAAATGTCTTTCTGACCTTCACTACATTGAAACATAAGATATTAGCCCATATTCAAGGTAGATCATGTGATTCTCTCCAGTAACTTTCCACAATCCAGGCAGAAATTGGCTACTGGTACCATCTTCTTTGCAACAATAAATTGGTTCTTCATTTATCCTTGTCCATTCTTCTCCTCCTCCATGAGAACTTGTCTCCTTGCTCGTTACTGCGTTTCCTCTTGCCAAATTCTACCCTCACATATCTTGCTATCTAACCAAAACACAAACCCTTCCTTTACTAACTAATGAAGCTTCTTCCCACCTGCAGCGGAAACAAAATATAAAAGCAAAACACATTCCATATTGAAGGTTAAATGCAAATCAAAGTTAGGCTTATACACATGATTATAATGCACTCCTTTGGTATCTCAGGATGAAATCAAAATTACTCTGCTCCGCCCTAATACCTTTCCTTTATCAAAATGTTTTCCATAATTGGCACAGACAGATTGCCTGGGGAAGTTGCAGATATCAGATTCAATAATGCTTTTTTTTTTTTTGCTTTGTATACTGCAAACCCCTCCTGGTTCTTCCCGCGACGTCTGCCGGATCAGCCAACTGCCACCTACCTTCAGGACTCGAATTTTAGCTTTGTGTACTGCGGACCCATCCCGGAGCATCCCGCGACGCCTTCCCGATCCACCATTGAGTCGTCCTAGCAGCGGTTTGATTACTGCCTCCTGTCCTCTGGCGCTGACATGCTCTTGTTGAGCGCAGGATGGCGGAGTCCCGAGAGTGTCCGACTGCGGTGCTTGCAGCCTGACTGAGCTCCGGATTGCATCCTGAGGGGCTGCTCCCCTAAAGGATGGCCTCTCAACGACTCTCAGGCCAATTTCTATGCAAGGAGGTACCCACTCATTTCTTACCTGTAATATCCCTACATGATCTTCGGGGAGATCGATCCCTCAATGCTGCCTGACCCTAAAATGGCAGCTGAGTTAGCAGCGCTTGCACATTACCAGTTCTTTTTTACAATTGTGCACAAGTCTAGGTGAGGTAGCACTGTGCCTCACTAGAGCCACATCCATAACTCACCGCGTGCCTGCTGCCCATTTGTTTTTTGGGTAATATAACGATCGCAACTGACCTCAACATTATTGACTCTGTTCTCCCTGCATCTAAGATGGCGCCCGCCCAGTGGAAGCCTGACATTCCACATCATTTGTGATTGTACACTCTGCAGCCATGCACATCAGACCCGATAATGCATAAGCCTGCCAAACATCTCCCCATCACATTGATGGATCGCTCCGGAGTACAGGAACTACTAAGGGAGGCATGGAATGTGATGATGCACATTACTCTCACATTACTGAGATTACCTAACACGATGATTTAATTTGACACTGGACTTAATGACCATGCTCCCCTATCTGGACTATGGGCCCACTTACTCTAACTTCCTGGGCACCCACATGGTACTTCTCTCACACTGCCGATCTGCCAGAACTGATCCGCTTCCCAGCCCCCATTCTCCACACCCCTCCCCCATTCCTCTATTGAAGACTTGTTCTTCTGTGTTTGACTATGCAACTGTAATCTAATGTAACCATGAAAAATAGTTTTTCTTGTTATCCCTGACCGCCGAGACCTGAGCAATATGGCTGATGCCTGGTGGAGCTGCTAGACAGCTATAGAGGAGATCGGCCCTGGTTCACCCCCTCTGCTGTCACCTACCCAGCCGTACACTGGGCACAGTTCTCCCCGATTCCCAGCCGTGTCTCCTTCCTCCCCCTCCCTGTGACGAATTATTGAAACATTATTTATTTGCTCATGTTTTACTATGCGCTGGTAACGGATGTAATTTTGAACTTGTAACGCAACGATCCTCATGTAGAGCGCTCTGATACCTACGGGTCTAGCCAGCACTATATAAAACTCCTCAAATAAATAAATAATAATGAGTGCATTGCATAAAAAGATTTTTTTTTATGCCGGGGAAATAGTTCATCGAGTTAAACGCTTGCTGCTGACAATCGCTAAATAGCAATTTAATCCCAGCAAAGCCAGCTTAGTATTCCACCCTTCTGAAGTTAGTAACCTCAGTCCAAATTAATTGCATAATCGTAACTCCTGTTAATTATAGTGTCTAGTCAAGGCAAGATCTGGGGTATAAAGCACTATGGGCCCCATGGATCAACGAAAAACTGGTAGCAAACCGGCAGATTCTCAGAATCTGCCTCCTTGCGACCAATATTTTTGCATAGGGATGCATCATGCCAAATGCAAAAATCGCAATTTAAGTAATCACAAAATTTGTGATTCCTTACATTGCGATTGCATTAAGGAATCAAATATCGCGATTCCTTAAATGCAATGCATGATGCAAACTGAAACAGCGATTTCGCTATGAGGGGTCGCAAATTACTGTCAAATGAAACTGGACGGTAATTTACAAAAACTTGGGGCATGTGCAACATGTGGTCACATGGCAATTTCAGGGGTGCAACAGGGTGTCCTTTTGGAACCCTTGCACCCTGGAAATTGCATGTGCAATTTGCGAGTACCTATTTGGTACTCGCAAATTGAGCATGCAATTTCCATGAATTCCTATGGGCCTCTAGGCCCATAGGAATGAATGGGTAGCAATTCCCTAATTGCGACTCACAATTTGTGAGTCGTTATTAAGGAATGTTTAGGAATCGCAAAAAAAATTGTGATTCCTACATGCATAGACAATTGCGATTCTATAATTCCAATTCTATAAAAATTGCAATTGCCTATTTTGATGCATGTGCACCTATGTAATTAAAGAATTAGTAATATTATTACATGCATTGCAATTATGCTACTCCATCATGTAAATGTAATCAACACTGCAAAACTATACCCTGTGGGAGATGTTGGACCTTTCCACAGTGCTGAAAAACAAGTTGGGCAGTGGGTAAATAACATTATTTTTGGAATGACTGTCGATTATTAGAACATCATCAGTGATCGCTAGGAGAAATATTTCAGGCTCTGGTGGAGGCTAGTAATTGTTAAGTCTTTTGTGCATTTTAGCACTTACTTTCTGTAGGTTTGAATGCTTTTGACAGTGTCCCAATATGGAAAACGTGGTGTTTATTTCTGTTTCTATAGTTCAAAGAATGATACGCCTTAGAGAGGCTGTAGCGCCCTTCCCAGCTTGGGAGCATATAAATGAATACGCCAGACATGGATCGGGGGGGGCACGTGGGGGCAATATAACGTTTGTTGCAGGGTAATTATGTGGGTATGTAAAAGATCGGGTTTGAGGAGTTTTATGAGCCCCAGTGTACCCCAATATAGGCCTAGGTAGCTGCAGAACCTTTTATCTACATTTGCCCTACCTTGCTCTACATAACGGCTCTGGTGCTAACCTTTTACCTAGTTATATCCTGAATAAATGCTGTGTTGTTTTCTTCAAAAACTAGCCTAATTTATTATGCATGAGGATTCTTAGTATCACAGCAAGATTACCATCTTCTGCATAATAACGCTGTACAAAAGTCACCGCTATCGTCATCCTTGGACAACAGGCCCACAGTACCATGACACATCTAAGTAGAACCCCTGAGGGTTACATTTGGTTATATAAGTTCTACATCTTCACTGGGCAAACTGGAGGAGAAGCTTTCATGGTGACACGAGATCCTGAAGTCCCTGCACACAGACACTCAAGCATGCAGTGGTCTGACATCCCTCGCGAGGTGTTCAACTTGAGATCAAGAGGTGTCCTCCATTCTTTCCTATCAGGTAATGGGGCTGACTCTTTCCTAGGGGTATTCTTGGCTTCACACTTACATACATGCAAGGTACACTCAGGTACACTTAGCTAGGGTGCCCATATTAGGAGTACACATGATTACTGCCATGTATCTATATGCCTGCATATGTTTACAGTTTTAGCACCATGGTAGAATTCTACCTTTTATTTACTGTGTTGGTGCTTGGAATCTATATATCTGTTTCTGTCTCATGGTTGTTGCAGCACAAGTGCTTTATAGCAGAATGATGCAGGTTCAATAAATACTTATTGAAAATGTCCCCATTGTTTATTCTGTGTATCTCTCTGAGACCAAGTGAGCACAAGTGACTAAGCGAAAAGTACTGTACTGTTTCCACAATCCCTGGGGGTTCAGGGTTATCATGTTCGATAGTTGCTAGAAACTATCCCCTCCTTGGTAAGGTTGTGGGGTTTAGAGTGGCACTGTGAGCCAGCTGGTCTTCAGACTAACATATCCTTCGGGGGTGTCTGGAATCAGTCTGAACACCAATCGTTTAGTTTATGTTATCAAAACACGCAGATCCTATATAGATTCATAGGAACTACACGACATGGCGCCACCAACGGCGGTTAGGTTCTTATTTAATGGTTAAATCTGATTAGTTTAGTCGTGCTTTTCTCAGTGACCCCTACTCACATTTACTCAGTGACATTTGGAGTGTGGAGGGATACCCCATGTATTGTCTGTAGGTATATTTAAGATTGAAGGATTATAGTTCCCCACATTGTGCAAAACCTTATCTCTTTTTCCATAGAGCTTCCAACCATGATGTCAATAAGGGCAGACACAGGTGATAGTGGTACTAGTGGTGCTAGTTGTACTAGTAGGGAGGACGTTGAGCAAGAAGGTGCTATAAACATTTCAGAAAATTGCAGAAATGCACTTAATACAACATTAGACATTTTTTGTCTTTCAATGTTAGGCAGGCCGTTAACTTCGTAATTGAGGAAAACGAGGCATACAGAACGGAGTTGTTCTATTCCAGGGTCCACTCTGCACTGAAACACACCACTGCAGTTTGGCAACGGACCCTTGCCCGAACACTGCTCAGCACTCTGCACTTTACTTCTGGCCCCTGGAGGAGGGCGGATGCTGTAAGTTCTCAGAGCTGGTCCTGCTGCGCGGGAGACTGCTCTGCACAGAAAAGCACCACTGCACTTTGGCAACGGACCCTTGCCCGAACCCTGCTCAGCACTCCTGGCCCCTGGTGGAGGGCGGAAGCTATAAGTTGTCAGAGCCAGTCCTGCTGCACGGGATGCACGCGGGGTGGGGCGTGTCTTAGTCCGTCATGGACCGGTAGAGGCTGGGCTGGGCCAGGGCTCTTGGGATTGTTTTTTTCTTTAGGAGGTGCTGTGATCCAGCTATAGTTTCACGTAACTGGAGTGGATGAACTCTTTTCGCCAATTCCGTGCTTTTTCCATTCCAACATATGCTTTGGTGAGTCCAGGACATCATCCAATCTGTTCCTGATATTTTCCTTTTTACAAACTATCTTGGGGAGCAATAAGTTACATTCATGTTGGAACGTATTGCACAGTATACGGTATACGGACAGACTAGCTGGTACAACCATTGTTAAATAAAGAACCTATTATACGTATTGTTAAGAGTCTGAGCCCGACAAAGAACTTAAGGTCTATGCTTGTTTTAGCTCTTAGAGTTTTAATAGCACAAGCCTGGTAACATGGGACAGAGAAAAGCACCCAGCTCCCAGAGCAAAACGCAAACTAAATCGGGGGGCTGGGGGGGGGTCTCGTCTGACCTTATTAAATTATTTAACGGGGGCAATGAGGGCCATTGAACAGCAGATTATATCTGTTGAAGAGGCCATTAATCCGTTTGGATTCTCGAATAGATAAGGCCGAACAGGGGACATCTGCCCCTTCTATAGAGGCGCCTAGGAGAGTGTTAAATACAAATGGCTGCATACTGATTATGTCGGAGCTCATTTCAGTGAGCGACCCGGAGAGCGATTCCCAACCTCCAAAAAAGTGATCTAGAAATCCAGACATCTCCCCTAGTACGACAGAGTCCAGGACGAAACCCCTTAAATCTCGTGAAAAGGCACTTAAGAAGGATAAGACTCAGCCCACACACAAGCTAGGTAAATAATAAGGACAACATTCTATCCTGCTCTCATAAGTGCACTCAAAGCAATGTCGTTAAGATAAGCACTCAACTAAATGCAATAGATATCTATCTTACAGAAATCTTAACTAGCCTAACTAGCAGAGTGGGGGTGTTGGAAGAGTCGCTAATTAGAAGCGTGAGAATATGCGAGTTAAACACTATAAAACTGGCCAATACATACAACAGCGGCCCGGATTATCAAGGAGGCAGTACTCGGCTACATATTCAAACCGCGAAAACTGCACCCGTCAATCAAATGAATCAGATGACAGCTTCTTGTAATATGGATCAAAACACATGGACCACTAAACCACTGACTCTCTTTCCTGTAATTCCCCTAGCTCCAGCTAGGCCTTTACATACTTCCATCTCTTCTGATAATAACATTGCATCAGTAGCTGGGAGTAAAAATCCAGAATTACAGTCCTCAGTTAGCTTAGGTACTAAGAGTTCTGACATATTCATACCCCCAAGTAACCAGGATTCAGAGCTTATGATGACATACTTGGATTTACCTCCAGCCGTAACTCCGTACAAGGTGATGCTAGCCAATTTTCCAAGACTACTTACAGGGGTGGCAGAGTCATGGGATACCCTGAGAAATAAGTCTCTATTCTGGTTGGGATCTAAAACGGGTCTAACTGAGAGGCTTTTCGCTGAAATTAAAATGGCCAGAAGAGTGAGATGGATAGGGAGAGTGTGTAAGAACTTGTTTGGAGATTGTGTGGTATTGAGTTGACTTTTAAAACCCCGCAGCTTGCACAGATGATATTGAGTAGGGCAGGAAATTACTCTATTTCATCGCAAGGCATTAATTTAGTCCCACTGAGATATTTTTACCAACCTACCCATAACAACCACATTAAAGCAAGTAATGAATCCCACACAGTAAATGGCCCTTGTTTAACGTGCCAGTTTATAACCGATTTGATATACTCCCAAACTTAGAAGAGGTTGATTGACACAACTTAGTAGGTATCAGATCAGCTGAGATTAGAGATAGGATACGGAACTCTACACCAGAAACACTTCCAGAATCTCAATTATGTTAAATAATAAATGTTTTAAGTAGTAATCAATTCAATTCAATTCAAAATGCTTTATTCGGTATGTACAAGTACAACCATATAGCAACATACATCAAAACAGTAAAGAATCAAATTTATGCAAATTAAATACAAAAACATTTAAAATTACATCACTATCCATGCCAATATTGTTAAATCAATAAAGTATATCACTTTGTGTGCAGAGTTAAATTTAATCATTAAATACATTTTAATAATAGTTGTTAAGGGGGGAGTTAATTCAGTTTAGACATTTTAGCAGCAATTTGTTTGTAATGAAAGTTTGTGCAAATACCAGTACAGAAATAAATATACAACAAACAATGTAACTTAACAGTAAATCACCGATAGTCATAGCCAACGGGTGAGCGGGGATAACGGAACGAGGGGATCATATAATAATTGATTTCCTGTGCCAGGTGCACTTTAAAATGTAGGTGGCCACGCGATAGCACACATTCGGGGAAGCCAAATCAAACAACAATTGTATTGCGGCTCTTGTATTGTATATCTTATATTCTAAAAATAGTTGCTTCAAATAAAACTTCCTAAAACCAGTATAAAAATTACAAAAAAGTAAAAAGTGGCAGATGCTCTGTTTTGATTTCCCGTCGCATGGGCACAGACATGACCCGGGTTTTTTTACGGTTGGGAAAGCCACCAGATGGTGGACTATTCCCAACCTCAGGCGTGCTAGAACGAAGCGATGAGAATTAATACTAACAAATGTAAGATAAGGTGGGAATCTTGTACTAAGATTGTACTCCAAATATAATTTGAACGTACTTTGCATTGCATACTCCTTCGTTCTGGTCCCTTTTGCATGGTCCAAGTAAATGGTTTTAAGGTTACGCTTTGTTAAAACCGATGTTGTTAAAATATCTTTAAAAATATCCTGGCCAAAGAGAATCTTATACCAGGAGTGAATATGTTCTAACCAGGGAATTTTCGAATGACGATCTAGTTGGATACAGTCCAAAATTACTTCCTGGGTAAACCTAGTTTCTTCTTTGGCCCATATGGACCGCCATAGGGACAAGGGACGCAATGCAATCAGATCTGCGGCATGATTTATGCCTAGCTCTCTGTGGGTAATCTCATTTGAGGCAGAAGCGGGGAGGCATAATAGTCGTTTCAAGTACTTGTTTTCCTCTTGCTGGATGGACAGAGCAATCTGACGATTATATCCCCATATCCCTGCTCCATACAAAGCAGAGGACATGCACCTTGAATTATAGATAGAAATCATCTCACGGATTCTACGACCCCCCAATTTCGAGGCGAATCTGAAGATGCAATTTGTATTTCTAGTCATCTTCATACCAACACAGGATTGCTCGTTTACCCATCTCCCATCACCTGAAAAGGTGATACCTAAATAGCAAAAATGTCGGACTGCCTCAAGTTTATCCCCATCTAAAAAGAATGACTTGTTTTTCTTTATTTTCTTTCCACAAGTCATAGTCATAGTCTTACCCTTGTTAATTTTAAGCTTTCTGCCCTGAATAAAAATATGAAATTTCTCAATTAACTTTTGCAACCCATTCGCGGTCCTGGAGATCAGGACCGCGTCGTCCGCATATAGTAGGACGGGTATTTGCTTTCCATTGATGATGGGAGCATCAGCATAAGATTCTTGTAAAAATTGATCAACCTGATTTATAAAAAGGGAGAATAAAAGGGGAGCAAGCACACACCCTTGTCGGATCCCTCTACCAATTTTAAAAAGGGGGGTGCATTCACCATTTGTTCCGAATCTAACCTTACTTGAAAGATTACCATACATTCTAGCCAAGAGGTGGATGATTTCAGGTGGTGCGCCCATGTCAAGTAGTACTGGCCAGAGCAGTGCGTGTTCCACTAAATCAAAAGCAGAACTTAAATCGGCAAAGCACATAAACAAATTCCCCTCCTTGGCTTTAGTGTACTTGCCGATGATAAGTTCAAGGTTCACGCACTGCTCCATAGTTCCTAAACCCCTTCGGAACCCAAACTGAATAGGCGAAAGAACATTATTGTCCTCAGCCCAGGTCTCTAGTCTCACCAGAAGTATACGACTCAAAATCTTTAACGACGAGTCTAAAAGCGAAATTGGGCGATAATTTCGTGCTTCAGCCCTGGAACCCTTTTTAAAAAGTGGTACTAAGATGGATTGACCCCATGAGGTTGGTAACTCGTCCTCGATTGCAGCATTAAAATAACGGGTTAAAATGGGGGCCCATAGAACAATCTCAGATTTAAAAAAAGTCCACGGGGACCCCATCTGGGCCCGGGGCTTTCCCCCCCTTACTCTTTTCAATTGCCACAATCACCTCGCTTAGTGTCACCGAGAACAATAGTTTCTCCCATTTAAAACAGGTTGGAGTATCAGTTAAAACATTAGAATTAAAAACGGTAGTAAAATCTGAATTAAAAATCCCAGTAAAGTGAGCTATCCAGGCCTGACAACTGACATGCGAGGTTAGTTCAGGGACATTGTCATTCTTCAAGAATGGACTATTTATGGTGTCCCAAAAAAGTTTATGATCTTTAGTATCTGCAGCCTGGTCTAATTTTTCCCATGCCGCATCCTGCAATTCCTTCTTCCTAATGGAAAGTGCAGTTTAATAATTATGACGCTCTTCCCTGATCTTACAAACGTCTCTTGGTATTGCATCAAGTGAAGTTTTTAACCTTTTTAAAGACTGCGCACAATGGTCATCAAACCACACCGCCTTAACTTTCCTTGATTTCCGAGGTTTGTGTGTCAGGGATTTCTCAATGGTTTTGGTAATAGTTGGGAATTTGGATAACAGAATTCGTGGGCATGGGTCCAGCAATAAGCAATATTCGACCTCCCCACAACAGTTTGTGATCACATTGGCAACAAGTTTAATGGGGTCAACTTTTGTCCATTTCACTCTCATCCCATTCGGTCTTACTGCAACAATGTCCTGAATTGGTTGACCAAAGGTATTCCTTTTGATTCCCCAACCCAATAGTTCAACGGTTACACTGTTGTGATCACTGACCGTTTGTTCAATCACCCAAACATTAATATAAGCTACAGAGCAAGATATCATAATATGATCAATAAATGTTTGACTGTTCCTCCCATGGAATGTTGGACATCTAACGTTGTTTTTGTTCTTATTACATTCAAGGAGGTCCAGGTCATATTTGGCCAATAGGTTATTCAGAGCACTACCATAGTTGTTATGCGGGAAATGATTATATACACATGTTGTTTCCCTTCCCGAGTACTCCTCCCTATGGCCACAAGCCCCCTTGAGTGCATAGGTACATGATTTAATGTTAAAATCTCCCACCCATATGATGGCAGCAGGTTTGGGTGTACTCAATAAAAAGGCATCAATGGCCTGCTCTATATCAGAAATAAACTTTCCCTGTTTGTGCCCAGCAATGTTGTTATAAAAGTTCACTATTATTAAGTCTCTGCATCCGCTATGGACCATACGCAGAACCGAGGCATATTCGCCTAGAACTACATGATCACTAACACAGAACTCAGTCAGTGCAGTGGATATCAGGGTCACGAGTCCACCCTTGGCTCGACCAGCTTGGGATGCCACAGCCTGCACGTTAAAAGAAGTATAGCCCTCAACATGTACTTCGGCCCTATCCCAAGTTTCTTGCAGGCAAATAATATCATAACCTTGTTTAATAAAATCAGCCCATATGGGGGTGTTTACCTTAGAGGCTAGCCCAGCTATATTCAACGTAATAGCCCTTAGGTTCTCTTCTAAGGCTACTTGGGATGGGTTGGTATCTATTGTGGCCGATAATATTATTGGATTTAACATACTTTTTTCGGCAGTACATGTGGTGGTATCTATCACATTAGGAATTCTTAAAGTAGTGTTTTCTGCATCCTGGAGAAGCACATCACTACTTTGGGGGTCATCAACCACATTGGGTAACACAGTAACGTTCCCCGCAACTCCACCTCCAATTGGACTCTCCCGCCTACCCTGCCCAGACTGTAATTTTCAATCACAATCATCAATGCTGGAAAAAACATCAAACCTGTTCCCTAATTCTAAAGGTGTAAAAGGCCTCAGGTGCTCCATTCTCCGAATGTTGTTATTCCTGTGGCCACTAAAGGGAACCGTGTTCCAACCTTGTTGATCGATTCGCTGATTTGGTGCATAAAGGGCAGTGGGGTCATTTGCGTAAACTGAACGATTTTTCCTTACATAGGATGTGGGGAAAACCAAAGACCTGGGATAGAAATAGGTCAAAGATCGAGGGCGAATTTGGCTATTACCATTGCCCAGGGGCCAGTTCAATATAAGAGCTACCGCTTCTGGGTCTCTGAAATTAATCAGAACTATATCTCCATCGACGTCTTTATTCCTTCCACCAAGCCATGGGAGACGTCTAACATGTAATATCTCACCATTTACTTTCCTGTTTATGGGTCTATATGTTCTTAGCCAGTGGATAGTTTTGTTTTTAAGCTGGGCATAATCCTCACTTTTATTAACAGTTAAAACAGGAACCCCAGTCAACACCACCACTAAGGGTGCAGCTTCTGGGGGTAAATCAACCCGAAGACCATGAATCCCAGGAACCCCCTCCCACCTAGGGTTACCCTGCGCCTGGACAGTGCTCCCTTCTGGGGCAATACTGGCTTCCTCCACCAAATCCATAACGGGCTTGCTAACTAAATGTTCCTTCGGCAACAAAGGTTCATTTCTGCCCTGATCCGTAGTTAGGTGGCCCACAGTCTGCACTACATTCCTACTGAGATCAGGAGGTTCCCTGGGTGGATTTATAAGGGGAGCTCCAGCCTGTTTACTAGTACCATCCGTTGTAACCTTACCTACAATGGCCATATTTCTCATTGTAGATTCGATGTTCGCTAGCCTATGCTCCAGCTTCCTTAAGGTGTCAGTAATTGGTAAAAGGAGAATGCTAATCATGTCCCCCAGTTGGGGTAAAAAATCTATGGGAATGGGCACCTGTGGGATAACTTCAGCTGATAGAGCAGGCTCTGGGGGGGTCACAACAGGGTTCCCAGCCGTTGGACAGGTACTAGTGGCCGCCGTCTGGCTATGATCTGGCCCAATTAATAACCCAGAAACAGACCCTTTAGAAAGATGGTGGCCAAATTCTGAATGCTGTGTTCTGGGGCCATTGGTCACCCCCACCCTACGCCTTTTTTTCCTGGGAGGAGGGCCATGAATAATCCCCTTGTTCGGATTCTTAGCCTTTTTTCCTACCCCCCGTCCCACAAGCCGCGTATTAAAAAGTTTAGAATGACTTATGGCATGTGGGGGGAGAGAATCGCTGATAACCTGAACACTAGGGACACAGTTTGTGGGCGAACAGTCACGTAACAATAGCGGAACACCCTCTTGCGAGAGGGGGGTGTCGTTTACACCATTACTACCACTCTCGACAACAGGAATGTTTGGGGAAACAACCTCTGGAGCTCTACGTTTCATGTTTTCAATAGAGCGACGACGTTCTAGTCTGCGCTCCTCCAGGGTAGTGTCCAGCTCCTTATCCGTTACGATAGGTTTTTTAAAATAACTGTCAAGGGGGCCATTTACCACTGGCCTTGGTTTCTCCCCAGGCATAACAATCTCACTAGAAGCCATGGCAATGTTTAAAAGAGAAACTCCCAATTACCACGATTCTGCAGAGTCACTCCTGGCCCAGCCCAGCCTCGATCGGCCTCGGAGGGTCTCAGAGGGTCCGCCCTTAGTCCGGGCTTTGTCCCGGGTGATGTCCCGCAAACGCGTCCCGCTGACGCGTAATACCTTCAGGTATTATACTGGCTGTTGATAGAGGGGGCGGAGTCACGGGAAGAGGCGGCAGGTGTGCTGGATGGAACACGCACAGCCTGCTGGTCCTCGCAGTCCCGTCCTCCTCCACAGCAGCTCCCCGATCAACTTTCAATGCCCAACGGGGCTCCCTGGACACAGGTTAGGTGAGGTCAATGCCCTACGGGGCTCCAGTCGGCAGCAAGCAACGCAGGTCAAGTACTCCTCTACGAGCGGCACTCCCCAGCCACATCATTGCTAAAGATTCGTGGTGTCTATGATACCCACTTCACACCTGTAGCTACTGAGTAAGATAACAGTAACGTTTCATTTTCTACTCTACATATTGCCCCCAAGCCAGCTTCCACTCCACACATCGCCCCCATAGTATCTACTGATGGGGCGAAGATTGAAGCAAATGAAGTGAGCAAGAGAAAGACAAGTGTCAGATTATGTTTTGGAATGCAGCAGGTCTAAAATCTAAGGTGACCAACCAGGTGTGAACTGATTTTGTGGGTAAATTTGAAATAGTCAGTCTTCACGAAAACTGGGCAGAGGAGCCTATCCACATCAATGGCTTTAAAACTTATCATACGCCAGCAGTTAGATCGTCCCATGGAAGATCAAAGTCTCTGTACATACATCTCAAATCACCTGAACATAAGGAAAATTGTAACAAATGTCTCAGACCGATATTTTAAAATTATTGTTATTGATGTTGATAAATCACTATCTATTGTTTTAGTGAACTTTTATAATAATGTGCCACACGATTGGATTGAGGGGATACTGAGGACACCTAGTTGTTATGTACAAAATTTACAGGCCTCCACATCTAAGGATTTATTTACTATGTAGGGAAGGGATTTTAATTTGTCTTTATGTCAGCATACGGAAAGAGGGCTCTGTGGTATTTTGTATGATGATGATACTAGTTTTTCATACTTCTCACATACAACTTATGGAGACCTCCTAAATTAAATCATGTTTACAGCTGACTTAGGTTTTGCCAACAATTTATGTTCTCCGCCGGTTTCCTTTAGCCCTATGTTTAATGGTTGTGGCACATTTTCAACCATAGATTTCATTTTAACATCATGGAGACATTCCTGATGGAGACATTCCTCTAGGGTTGAGACTTTTCATACCCATGAGATCCCTTTGAGTGATCATTTTGCTTTGAGTGTTGGTGTACTGGTACATAGTAATGTGGTAAATATGAGAGAATGCTCAACCCATATCGTCGATAACATAACCTTGACTAAGCAAAACGGGTATGAGCTTCGCTGGGCAAAATTGGATTCTGTTGAGTTTACGAGAAAGGTTGTGGTAAACTGTAAAGAAGCCTTTCTAGTTTGCCTGGACGTGATAACCCCTCATAAAGATAAAGATATCATAAACGGCTTCTCCACAATATCAGATTATATTAGAAAAACTCTTTTCTTGAAAACCAATAAAAAAACTACTCGGGAACACAGGTGGTTTGATTCCAAATGTACCAAGGCCTATTAAAAGTTTAAATATACTTTACACAGAGCAGTTAAAAATCAGGACGATATTAAAGAGGCAAGAAGGGAGTAAAAGTGCGCACTAAAAGAACGGAGAAATGCACTAAAAGATGAAGCCTGGCGTGCCCTACACTCAGCCTCTGAAATTCAAGATTCTTCTGCCTTTTGGAAGGCAGTCAATGCCCCCTTCCTGGCTGACAGAGATATGGCATCAATAGAAATAGCTATTAGTGAGGCAGAGTGGGTTGACCATTACTCAAATCTGTACAACAAACCACTCTGCGAGGCACATGGGGATATGGGCATAGTTGATGAGACAGAACGACTGCCAACTAGCCATCAAACTGATTTACATTTTTACTTCATTGAGGTTAATCAGGCTATTATGTCAAGCATGGGAGGGAAGGCCCCTGGGCCAGATGGTATCCCCGTAGACCTTTTTAAATCTAATACTTTGTTATGGGGCACACTTTTAACGCAAGCAATTAATGCAAATTGCTCGACCGGATTCTTACAAACCTGGTTCGAATCGATACTGGTTTCTATTTTTAAAAAAGAGGACAGGGAGATCCCAGCATGCTATAGGCCAATCTCACTGCTGGATTCCACGGTCAAAGTCATAGGGCTAGTCTTGTTAACTAGATTGCAGGACTGGGCGGAGGATCATTCGATCATTAGTGATGTACAATATGGCTTTCGCAAGGGACTGGGTGCAGTGAAACAGGGCCTTAATTTAACCATCTTGTTAGGCAAATACACTGAGGCAAAAAGGGGCAGGGTATTCCTGGCATTCGTGGATTTAACCGCAGCGTTTGACTGCGTTATCCATGATAAGCTGTGGAAGATTCTAGAGGGGATGGGGGTTAAAAACTCATTAATATCCTTCTTGAGGCAGCTTTATTCAGGGGCGAAGGCAAGAGTCCGTTATGGGTTTGGGGGGAGTGCACAAAATGATTCAGTGTAATGAGAGGAGTGAGACAAGGTTGTGTCCTGGCACCTTTCCTTTTTGCATTATATATAAACGACCTAGGAAGCGTACTGGCGCGTGAATGTCAGGAACTACCCCTTGCAGATAAACGTCCCGTACCTGCACTTATGTACGCCGATGATGCGGTCCTCATGGCACGCAAACTGTAAGGCCTTCAAAGGGTAGTCTCTAGTTTTGCTAAGTTTATGTCTAATTTGGGTCTTACCGTTAACACTTCAAAGACTTTTAAAATGAAGTGTGGGGTAGGTAGTAACAAGAGCAGAGCTTTTTTCCTAGATGCTAATCGGATTGAATGATCAAAAACTTTTTCTTATCTTGGGATTTTGTTTGACCAAATGGGGACCTGGACTCAGGCAGTCAAAGCCAGGAGGTTGCTATTTAAAAAGGCACTGATAGCTGTATCAAATTGTAGCAAAAAACTGGGTAGACAGCCCCTGGTAGAATTGCTACAAATATATAAGACAAAATGTGTATCAATTGCCGCTTATGGAGCAGGTATCTGGGGTTATGCCGATGTTCATGCTTTACAGATTGCTGAGCACATGTTTTTTAGGTTCTTGCTGGCCGTCCAAGATAGCACCTCCACTTATATTTGCCACACATAATTGGGCGTTCCACATCTAACGGACATTATAAAAATTCAGCGGGTCTTCCTGTGGCAAAGGATCTGGACCTCAGATTAGATGTTACTTAATTGCCAAATCCTGAATGATAGCCGCGGGCTAGATGGAGCTAAGCATATTAGGTGGCTAAATTACGCAAAGAAATTGACATCTAACTTAGGCCACCCAGAATATTACAATGACCCCAATACCATGTTGTTAGAGATGGTACCATTGGCGTGAGTCTCCCTTCCATTTTTTCTGATTGCCTCCTCTGTTTTTTATATGTTTTGCTGGTTTAGATGCTTTGGGCACTGTGCCACTGCTATTCAGTGACAAATGCAAAAACAACAGTTGATGGACAGAATGCAGAACAATGTCATACATTCACCACAGTACAGAGATCTGGGCCTAAATCCATCGTTTTTTTGCTCACCATGCCATTCCAGTTTGGACCCAGCCATATGCAAATCAGTCTTGACCCTGTGCCTCATGGGAACAGTCCAGCCCGAACTGCCAAGCCAGGTCCTCCCTGGACTGGAATCAAGCATCCTAGGACCGGTTTCGGGGTATCACCCCTCTTCAGCCAGGATAGCTTGATTCCAGTGGCATGGAGAGCACGGGACTCACGTCTGGGCATACCCGTCCCACTCGGGGTGACAAATGCAAAAACAACAGTCGATGGACAGAATGCAGAACAATGTCATACATTCACCCCAGTACAGAGATCTGGGCCTAAATCCATCGTTTTTTTGCTCACCATGCCTTTCCAGTTTGGACCCAGCCATATGCAAATCAGTCTTGACCCTGTGCTATTCAGTGCCACAGTGCAAGTGCTCCCTATGTTAAATTGATGTATTGGTTAGTGACCCCATGATTGGGTTATTTGATTTACCTATCAGACCCTAGTACAAGGCACCATGTGTGCCCAGGGCTTGTAAATCAAATGCTGCTGGTGGGCTTACAGCACTGGTTGTTCCACCCACAGAAGCAGCTTGTAAAGTGTGTCTCAGGCCTGCCATTGCAGAGCCTATGTGCAGTCTGGTACTGCCATGCTGACTGGCCAATGCACCCACTTGCCAGTCCCTAAACCTTCCATTTTCTTCATATCAGGCACCCCTATGGTAGGCCCAAGGGCAGGGTTCATTGTAAGTATATGGTAGGACATGCCCTGGTGTGTGTGGCATGTCCTGATAGTGAATTACAGCTATTTTTGTTTTTCACTATTGAAAGGCTACCTGTTCCCTATAGGCCAGAATGGGAAGTTTGATTATTACATCTTATAATCCTAACTGACTCAGGGAAAATGGTAGAAATTCAAATTTAGTATGCCTGAACTCAGAATGATAAAATACATATTTTAGTAAAGTTGTTTTTAACATTCTGTGTTTGAAAATACCACTTTTAGAAAGTAGGTATTTTCTTGCTTAACTGTCCAAGCCTGCCTCTGCTATGTTGTGTATTGTATGTCTGGTTCTGTGAGTGACAGGGGCTGGGGATTCCAGGAGACAGGGTGAGTCAGCACAGGGCTGATTAGAGAGATCTGCATGTAGATGGGTGGGAGGAGCTGCACCTAGGACCTGAATAGGGCTGTGCCTTCCCTCAACAATGCTGGCTCCACCTCCTGTGGTGCGTCTCATGTCTCTGCCCTGCACTGTGAAAGGAAAGAACGAGTCTTGTCAACAAAGTGCTCCAGGACTGACCAGAACTGGTTTGGCCTCTCTGCCTTCAGAGAACAAAGAGAAAAGTAGTATAAATATGGAGACCCAGACCCGAAGACTTTATATCACTTCTGGAACAAGAAGAAGAAACCTCTGCCAAGGAGAAGAACCAAAGGAAGCTGTAGGAGTGGACTGCCTCCCTGCCAGTGTGCTGTGTTGCTGTGTTTTCCTACAGTGGTGTCTTCAGTGCCATAGAGAGAAGAAGGAACTTTTGTGTGTACTTCATCATCTTGCAGAATATTTCTCCAAGGGCTTGAACTTGTGCTTGCCTCCTGCTGAAGTCTCAGGGACAAAAGACTTCACCACCAGCTCCCCCCTGAATTTCCTTGCTGGGAATTCTATCTGCAGAAGCCTGTGTGTCGCTGGGAGCTGGAAGCTCGATGCAACAAGCAGAAGCGTGTCGCCGCCGCAGCTGTAGTCATCGCATCGCCAGAGAAGCGTGCCGCCACCGCATCTCCCAGAAGTGTGTCTTCATCGCAGCTGTCTGCTGTCGCATTACCGGAGAAGCGCGTCACAACCATGAGGGTCGCCGTTGCATCATCGGAGAAGCGTGTCGCAGGGCCTGTCGCGGCTCCAAAGTACAGAGTCGCCGCAAGGCTGCCAGGGCGTGCACGCAACGTCTTCACATCGTCGCATCGTCGCATCAAGGGTGCCATCTTATCGCATCGCACCGGATTGTCGCATCACATCGAAGCGCCATCTTGCCGCATCGCAATCCGGGCTGCAGCACGAGAATCTACGCATCACCTCCTCTCCGGTAAGGATCAAGATGTATCCCCTACTGTGCGCAAGCATTGAGGCGCGACGCATCGTCTCCCCCGAAGCAAGGAACCAACGCATCTCCAACACTGCAAGCCTTTTGTTCATTTTGCATCCAGGTACTTTTGTGAGAACTGTGTCACATTTACCAGCAACTTAAAATAAGTTAATTCTACCATCATTAAGTCAATTTTGAGTACAGTATTGTGGATTTTTGTCGTTTGTGGTCTTGTGTTAAATCTATATAAAGAATACTTCTTTTTATAAATCCTGTGTGGTGTCCCTCTGAAGGGTTTTCACTGTATTACTGTATGTGTTCACAAATGCTTAACACACTGCCTCTGAGATAAGCTTGTCTGCTCATGCCAAGCTACCAAGAAGGTGAGCAGGGGTTATCCAGTAGTGTAATCCCCTTTCCTTGACTTAGAAGCAACGGGTCCCTACTTGGTCAAAGGTACCTACCTCTGCCAACTAGAGACCCCCAGTTCTAAAACATGTGTAATGTGACTAGGACAGATCTAAAAGTAGTTGGCTGCGCCTTTTGAAAGAAAATAGAAATATTACCCAAATTACAAAACTAACTGTTCAAGCGCACCAACTTACCCTGACCACTTTCAATATGCAGCCATACATAAGGATGATTGCAGGTGACTACGATAGATTTTTGTTAACGCGTTTCAGATTAGACAGATTAGGCATAGCACAATAAGTTTCCCTGAACAGAACGATTGGTCGAGACAGCTGAGTAAATGCCCGTGCGATGACATATCTTTACAGAGGACCCTGCACATACTTTTTTTCCCTGTAATTTTACTCTGCCTAGAGAAGGAGATGGATCCTCCCAATTTTAAGATCACTCGGGCTTAGACAATGTCGCCCTGCTCTCCTGGTCTTACAATCTTTAGAAAATGAACTTGTTATTACTTCCATTACTGTGTTTCTAAAAATTGTTTTTAAATGTAGAAAATCCATTATGATGTGAGATTATTCTGAGCACGATCAAGCGATTGGTTTTATTTTTTGTGTAATAATGTTACAATTGTATTTTAATAATTTTTAAAGGACTGACAATTATGCTGAAATTTTATTGTGCTTTTATGATTATCTTAAATAAGAAATTGAATAAAGATTGATTTAATTGAATTGGGTCAAATTCCTACCTGCAGATACACCCACAAATATATTTCTTTCTCACACACTGGATGAAATACCAGATGAATGCTCTCCATACAAGGACATAGAAGTCCCGTTAACTTACTAAGAGCATATGCATTGGTTTAAAGGTGTCCTCCCACACACCACAGAAAAAGTTAGACTCAGTCTGCTCAGCAGAGACGAAGTGACTTGTCCAGTCCTAGCTGCTTACACACCGTATCCCGAGATTGACACATTGCCAGCAGCAGACTTACGCCCACTTCACAAAGAAATAAAATCTTTACAGATATCTTACACAGTTTGTAATGCGAACACTCACACTTCAACCTATAAGGGTCACTGAAATAGGTCAAATACAAGGAACTGCAACAAAATAGGTAGTAGGCTTTGAAGATATCCGTTCCTGGTTTTACCCCGATAGAATTGGTTAACTATTACAAAGTAATGGAAGGTTCTGATGTAGTCTCTAAGACAGATGGTGCAGGTCCCTAAAATCATCCCAGCCTTTTCTGTCCATGAGAAGCTTTGATTAAGATATGTAGCTGATATAGTTGTCCTTAGTCCTTTGATGTGCTAGATTAAGATTTAGATCAAGGACGGATTTAAGCTGAATAGACAGATCCTTTCAGACTGCCTGTCCTTTAAAGTGAGGCCCAGACCCATATTTAGCCCAGTTTTCCAATGGGAGGGACAGAAATCTGTTGGGCAGGTTCAGGATTAACGTTTTACACCATCTTTTGGATTCCATTCTGACACCATGTTGCTCTGTGGCTGCCACAACAGGTCTCCGCAGGACACCTTAAATTTTGCAATGTTTTGTAAATATTTTGGTGTGCCCAGAAAGCAGTTCATCATCCCGTTGCTGAAGCCCCTGAAATTCATGCAAGTATGTCCACCACTTATGTATCTTCAGCTGCTTCCTAATTGTCACGTTTCATATGCTGTTTTCTGTTTTTTACGTGCTGCGGTGAGATCGAAGTTGTGGAAACCCGACTGATCAATGTGTTGTTGCCCTTGTAGGATTTCTATTGGTTTTTATTAATGTATGGTAATCAATTTTTATCCTTTCATTTCATTTATTGTTCTCACCTTATAGGTGCTACTGTATGTGCTGTGTTTGATGCTCTTTTATGGTTGATTTTGCAGCCAAATAAAGATTTTATGATGATGATGATGATGATGAATATGTCACACATGGAGCTCTGGATGGTACATCTTTATTCCTCCGCACACAACCACACTCTGCTCCTGTTATAACAGTTAATAACCACACCTTAACACCTTCCAGCAATTTATGGACTTCTTCTATTAAGTCCATCCAGAAGTGCAAGAGTCCACGCGCAAATAGCCTCACAACACTACATCTCCCCATTGTTATATAAAAATATAAACAACAGTTGCATTATATTTATTCAATGATTTGTTGAGGTGCTTGCACTAGTCAGCCAGATCAAGTAGCATAAAGTGGTTGAGCTTCACTCCAATCATGCATCAATGGTACATGCTCTGATGCTTGATTTAGACTGTCAGGTGGGACGGCCTCATTTGTAGGTACAGGAGCAGATGATCACAGATGTAGATGTTTAAAATGTGATGAGTCCAGTGCGATGTAATGTCTGGGACAATGTGCAGTAAACGGGTGCCCTCTGCACGTCACAACTCAGAGGACTGACAGCAAATGAAGTGTCTGCTTTCCATTTTCGCATCTGCTTGACTAGTATTAAGTTACCTTCATTGAAGACTGTCTCTTGGTCTCTCAGACGCAAATCAGCATAAGACTTCATTTTGCACTTTCGAAAAGAGTCGGTGACACAAACTTTGTTAGCACACAAGGATTGATCTACTGTCCATTGTCGCAGCATGGTTCCAATGGCTCTCCCAAATAGCAAGGTAGCCGGACTTTCACCCGAGTGGGGAGTTGACCGATAAGCATGAAGGACATGACACAGGGCTTGCTTTAATTCAATCCCCTTGATTGATGCTCACCGGATTACTCTTTTCTGTGTACCCTTAAATTGTTCCACAACACTATCTACTTGGAGCCACAGAGGTGTACTCTTTTGATGCTTCATATTCATTCTGATTAGAAAGCCTCTAAATTCCTTTCTGTTGAATTGTGGACCATTGTTAGATTTGAGAATGGCAGGGATTCACCACACTACAAAGATGTTGTCCAGCCGCTCAATGACCTTGTCATGGCTTGTTGATAACTCCTCTACCAAAGGGAAACGTGAATACTCATCAATGACTACCATGAGATGATGTCCATTTCCTAGAGGCCCAAAGAAATCAACTGAAATCTTTTCCCAAGTCTTTGTAGGAAGGTCAGACATGGTCAGGGGATGTTACATCACTTTGAGGGAAAGGCAGTGGCAAAGAAGACACTCTGAGTTCCCTCTCAACTCGTTCATCTAAGCGCGGGAACCACATTTAGTCTCTTAGGTCTCTTTTGGCAGCTACAATGCCACGATCTCCTTCATGGGCTAGTTCAGTGATAATTCTTGAGCCTCTCAATACAAAACCTTCCTTGGTCACAGACAGTTCATCCTGTACGTTTGTGAATTTTTAGAAATGTATCATCATTAGCAAGAGGCCAATTACTCCTTCTCCAGGAATGAGTTAGAATGATGTCTTTGATGATAAGCATGGTCTTGTCAGCAGTAGTGGTCACAATAATCTATCTAATTGATATGACCGCTCGTGTACAAGACGTCACAATGAAGTTGATGTACTCCTCAGCTGTTTAGGATGTCCAACAGTGACGATCTAGCGATACTCGTGAAAAATAATCAGCAGGGTTTTGGTCTTAACCTGACTTGTTTACAATGTCATAATCATACTCTTGCAGTCTCAAACCCCACCTCTCAATGTGAGGGGGCATCTTGGCTTTCAGATTTCTGAAGATTTCTGAAGATGGTGAGTAGCGCTTGGTACTCTTTTATAATAGTGAAACGCTTTCCGTAAAGAATCACATGCAAATGTTTGCAGGCCCACACTACATACAGACAGTCCTTCTCCAGCTAAGAATAGGCATGTTCTGTGTCTGACAGGCATAGGCCACAATGTGTCTCTGAGAGTTCAGATTACTATTTTGCTGAGCAAGGATTGCCCTCAGTTCCACCGGGCTCGGATCCACTGTGATCTCAGTCTGCCGTTTGGGGTTAAAGTAGGCCTTCTGTGTTGGATTCTAAATTGCATGTTTTATTCTTTTGAAGTATTGATTACATTCAATAGACCACCGAAACTGGACATTGTGTTTTGTCAACTCTCTCAATGTAGCAAAATCTTACATGAACAATAACTGGCCATGCCTTAAAAGAATCGCAGCATGGTGACATTTTGTGGGGTGACAAAGCTTTCACTTTATCAAGGTCAGGAGTCATTCCCCCATCAGAAAAGATGTGTGTCATCACAGTAGTTAAAAGCATTTGTGACAGGGTGAATTATTTGAAATATTTCTGCAGCTGACAACACTCCAAACTCAACCTTTTGTATCTGAACTAACCAACATGATGTACTTGCAATTCACTTCCAACCCGCGTCGATGAATAACCCTTGTTCAGGTCATGATTGGAAAAAATGTTGGCACAATTCAGTTGCATGATCATGACCGCTATGTGTGGACCAGGATGTCTTTGTCTCTCCATTGCTTTGTTGACCTGGCCCATATCAACACAGATGCATGCAGCATCCTCATGGTCCTTTTTGGCACCACCACTATAGGTGTAACACATGGAGCAGGATCAGTGGAGCGCTCAGTGATGCCTGAGTTCAGTAAATCAATCTTTTGTTGAATATTGTCCCATTTTGATGTTTTCTCTACTCTTTAAAAAAATTATATATAATCCAATGGGATTTATACAAAAATAGATAACATTGTTTTTCTGTGTTAATTTCATTGTCTAATTCATGTAGTGGGGGGCCTTTTTTTCCTATATAAATGCTTATCTCCTGAGTCCCTTCCAGATCCTTGGGTTCCCATGTTTATTTAGAATATGGCGCGGATGATGGCTGTGGTGCAGTATGTCTTCTTTTGGGCTTACCAGTGGGTTTCTGGTGGGCTTTCAAATGTACTCCTCTGCATGGCCTTTAACTTCTTCAAGGGCCGTATATTGGCTGGAGTGGGGTTTCAATTCCCCACACGCCAACTTTGAACTGATTCTCATCAAAATTTGGTGCAGGTGGCATACACGAGGAGTCTGCCATAATGTTGCAAACTTCCAGGGAGAGCAGTCTAGTTTCTTTGGGGCACTGATCCCACACTCGTCTTCAGTTGTAATGCCCTTCCCTGATCGTAAGCATGCCAATGAATACATGACACATTGACCTCTGGATTGTACATCTCCATTCCTCAGCATACAATTGCACTCTGCTCTTGAGTTGCGTCATAACCGTTAGTAAAAACACCTTAACTCCTCCCAGTAAGTTACGTACTTCCTCTATTAAGTCCACCCAGAACCGCAAAAGTCCTAGCACACATAATCTTGCAGCACTAATGAGGCAATCTGTGTATCGTGTCACATAGTCAAGTTTTAAATGTGCATATTGAATTGTATTATGGGGCAAAACCTTACAATTATTCGTTTACCTTTTCACTGCCAGTGTTTATATGCCATCTTTATTTAAAAAATAAGTGGTTAGTTGTTTAAGCAATGCACCTCTTTGGTCTCTATGTGTTTCCACAGAAGCTATATTTTTTGGCAGGGCTATGTAGAGGTGCAAACCCTGCATCAAGATCTCAGCGTATCCTGAAAATATAAAGGGAAATGTTTAGATAACTTCATTTTTTAGCAAATGTGCTCAATATTTTGTTGCATTTCCTAAATGGACACACACAAATCCTAGAACACTAAAAGGATAATACTGCTATAAATGTCTGGAGTACAGCAATACCATCAGGGAGAGCGTGGTGGGTGGGGGGTGGGGGGGGGGGGGGCTGGGGGGGGGCTGGGGGGAGGGGGAAGGGTAAGGGTTTGGGGGGAGTATATAAAAAAAAAAATTTGTTCCACAGAACACGTTTAGACTTACTTTTTTTATTGTCACTGCTTATTTTCTGTTTCATTGAGAAGGTTTATATGTACTGGTAACTTAGAACATGCTGGCTTATGGCTAGTAAAGGGATTAGAATAGGTACATACAATGTTTGTGGCCTCAACAACTACGATAAACATAAGAAGATTCAAGCAGAACTGAAAATTACCATTCCTGATATTATTTGTATGCAGGAAACGCATATTTCTTGGTCTCATAGGCAGAAATTAGCTGATTTAGGATATTCCATACTTGCTACTTCCAAACAGTCTGATACGAAGCGTGGGGTGGCTATTTTAGCACGACCTTCCCTAGTCCCTCCGGGGCGCTCCTCGGTTGATATCTCTGGCCGGTGGGCAATCTTTGAATGTTTAGTGGGGGGGACAAGATTCACTTTATGCACTGTTTATGGCCCTAATCTAGATGAACCAGATATTTTTAATTTTCTAAACGGGGAACTTGCTCTCTGGCCCTCACCACTAATCCTCTGTGGAGATTTGAATATTAATCTAACTAGTAATTGGGCATGTTCTTCCTGTGTCTATAAAGGCCGCAAACCCAAAGTTTTTCAAGCTCTTAAGAATTTAATTCAGAACCATGGATTGGCAGATGTTTGGAGCACGATTTATCCACAGGATCCTGGGTATACTTTTTTTTCTTCACCTCATAACAAACTGTTCCGTTTAGACTACTTTTTTGCGCCAGCTGCTTGGGCTTCTAGCACTCAAATTCAAATCTTCCTGAGACTTTTGTCTGATCATGCCCCTGTAGTCATCTCTCTTCGTAACGTTGCTACCATTAGAGGTGCCAAGGCCTTTTCTTTTGACAGGAAACTGTTATATGACCCCTTATTTTTGGTTCACATGAAAAAATGGATTCAGGATTTTTTTTGTGTAATCGTGGTTCTGCCTCCCATGCGGGGGTATGGGACGCTTTTAAGGCCTCCTTCAGGGGTGAGGTTCTTAGCTTTGGTCTGTTTGCACAAAAATCACTTAAACAAAAAATGCTAGAGCTGTTCTCTCACCTGAGGAAAGCTGAATTGGATCTAGCTTTTCAGCTACGGGCAGCAGCTGATCCTAAAGCAAGTCTAGATAAACTCGCACAATGCAAGGCCAATATCAACCTTGTATGGGCGCAGGAGATCGCGCTTAAACACCATCTTTATAGGAGACAACTCTATGAATTTGGTGAATCTTCAGGGAGATTCTTGGCTCAAAGAATACGTGCCAAAAGGCAGGCTTCAACGATCAACGCCATTTATGATGCTCAAGGCATATTAGTTCACGAACCCCAGACTATCGTGAAGGTCTTCCATCATTTTTATTCTGAGCTATATTCCCAATCGAACACTGGGGATCTTCCTATCGATCTGGGGCTACTTGCTTTGACTTGGGAACAGGTGGACTCGGTGGATGTCGAGAGAATGGATAGGGCAGTAACAATCGAAGAAATTGACTTGGCGTTATTTAAAATGCCCTCGGGCAAGGCCGCTGGGCCAGATTCTCTCCCTATAGAGGTTTATAAGGTATTTGTTTCTGAACTGCGGGAAGATATGCTGAATGCCTTCAAGGCGGCCAGGCAGGGATCTCCCCCCCATTCTTGGGATGAAGCACATATTGTTATATTTCCTAAAAAAGGGAAGCCTACTGACCAGTCTTATCGCCCGATTTCCTTGGTCAATTGCGACGGTAAACTGTATGCCAAGCTTCTTGCTAATCGAATGGCTCCGCTAGTTGCTGAACTGGTTTCACCGCTGCAGCATGGGTTTGTCCCCGGCCGAGGTACAGTTGACCATGTTGGTCGGGTTGTTGCTCTCCTCGACGTCGCGCAGGTCGAGTCCAGATCTCTGGGTCTTGTCCTGCTCGACGCCGAGAAGGCCTTTGACCGGGTTTCATGGGGGTTTCTTTGGGGGATAATGATGCGCATGGGATTCGGTGCTGGTTTCATTCGCGCTCTCCAGGTGTTCTATCAGGCCCCTACAGCAAGGATATGCGCAATGGGAATCAAATTGGAGGTGGTTCAGATCTGCAGGGGGACCTGTCAGGGATGTCCCTGCTCTCCTCTCCTTTTTGCTTTCTACATTAATCCTTTTGTGAAAATGTTGGAGCTAAATGCCCAAATTCCCCCTTTTATAGTTCAGAACTTGCCCTACACTGTTCTTGCTTATGCGGACGATATTACTGTTGTTACCTCCAATTTGGAGGTCGCTTTGCCGGCTATCGAACATCTCGCGATCTCCTTCGGCAGATACTCTGGCTATAAGCTAAACACCGCCAAGACTCAATGTCTCTGTATGAATTTAGCCACAGTGTCTGATCCTAGGGTAGTGGAAGAAGTGGTGTACCTTGGAATCAAGATCAGATCCAACTTGGATGACTTGATCTCAGTCAATTGGAATGATATTTTGGATAAAACCAAATCCACTTTGGATTCGTGGCAGAGTCTCCACCTTACTCTTGTCGGCAGATCCAATCTCTTAAAGATGGTTATCCTACCAAGAGTACTTTACTTTTTCCGTGCTGTCCCTCTATTAGTTTCCAAGCCACAGATCCGACAGCTTCAATCCCTATGTAAAAAATATATCTGGGCTCCAGGGAGGATTCGGAGAGCTTCCTGCTTGATGACATTACCATTTGATCGTGGGGGCTGGGGAATCCCGGATTTTGCGCTATACCAAATGTCTTGTTTACTTTTGAAGATGCGCATCCTTCTTACGGGGGAAGAGGTTGGTAATTTAGCAGAACCTCCATCAATCTATCAAATGGCGCTTGGTTGTTATGCTAAGAACTGTTTGCAAATTGAGGTTGATGGTAGCTATTACAAGCGCACCCACTTCAAAATAATTTCCTCCGCTTTCTCTGCTTGGAAAACTCTTAAAAAGATGTTCCATATTTCTAAATATACAATTTACACTCCTCTTGTTGCACCACATCTTTTACCTTCTATTTTCTGTGATTCAGTTGTTCGTCAATGGCATTCTAAAGGGATTTTACGGTTAGGGGCTTTTGTTTCCGCAGGGGGTGTTTGTCTTTCTTTTGATGAACTTAAAAAGAAATTTGATTTAGCTAATAATCAATTTTTTAAATTTCTTCAGATCCGGGACTTCCTCCATAAACACACTTCTCATCTTGTCTCCATTCGCATTATTGATGCTATAAGCTCTCAACTACGAATAGGTTCCATCTACCATATATTACTGGATTCCAGAGCAGATGATTTGGATAAAACAAATGTGAAGTGGAGAACTCGGTTAGCATCTTCTTCTATTCATGTCGAAGATTCTATCAGGATCGCTCACAAGATTTTGCATTCTGCCTCGTTAAAAGCTCAGCACTTTAAAACTATGTTCAATTTACACCGCACTCCCGCGGTCATCATGAAATGGGGCAACTCTTCTCAATTCCCTAAATCTGGGGAATGCTTTCGTTGCCAAGCGGCCAATGCTGATATTGTACATGTTTTTTATTCCTGCCCTGCTTTATGTCTTTTTTTTAATCAAATTGAAAGTTTTTTGTCTCATATCTTAGGCAAACCGGTCTCTGTTTCTTCAAGTTTGATCTTATTAGGGATTGGAGGAGATCTATCGGAGGGACAATCTTTATGTACTTATCGTTATTTTCTGTTTATTACTGCTGCTGTAACACGACTTACTATTGCAACTGCTTGGTTACAACCTGAAGCTCCGAGTTCTGATCTATGGCGGGCCAAACTATTTAATTTTTACAATTTGAAAATTAGCATGTATATGTTGAAAAAACCACGTAAGAGGAAATTTGGTATTGATATTTGGCAACCGTTGATTGATTATTTCACTGATTAACTCTTTCTTGGGGTTTTTTTCCTTTTTTTTTCTCTTTCTTTTTAATTCGTTTTTGTAAAATCAATTGTATTACTATCTCTTTGTGGATGTCTGTGGAACATTAATAAAAATAAATAAAATAAATAAATACATTTAAAAAAAAAAATTATATATAATCCAATGGGATTTATAAAAAAATAGATAACATTGTTTTTCTGTGTTAATTTAATTGTCTAATTCATGTAGTGGGGGGCCTTTTTTTCCTATATAAATGCTTATCTCCTGAGACCCTTCCAGATCCTTGGGTTCCCATGTTTATTTAGAATATGGCGTGGATGATGGCTGTGGTGCAGTATGTCTTCCTTTGGGCTTACCAGTGGGTTTCTGGTGGGCTTTCAAATGTACTCCTCTGCATGGCCTTTAACTTCTTCAAGGGCCGTATATTGGCTGGAGTGGGGTTTCAATTCCCCACACGCCAACTTTGAACTGATTCTCATCAACATTTGGTGCAGGTGGCATACACGAGGAGTCTGCCATAATGTTGCAAACTTCCAGGGAGAGCAGTCTAGTTTCTTTGGGGCACTGATCCCACACTCGTCTTCAGTTGTAATGCCCTTCCCTGATCGTAAGCATGCAAATGAATACATGACACATTGACCTCTGGATTGTACATCTCTATTCCTCAGCATACAATTGCACTCTGCTCTTGGGTTGCGTCATAACCGTTAGTAAAAACACCTTAACTCCTCCCAGTAAGTTACGTACTTCCTCTATTAAGTCCACCCAGAACCGCAAAAGTCCTAGCACACATAATCTTGCAGCACTAATGAGGCAATCTGTGTATCGTGTCACATAGTCAAGATTTAAATGTGCATATTGAATTGTATTATGGGGCAAAACCTTACAATTATTTGTTTACCTTTTCACTGCCAGTGTTTATATGCCATCTTTATTTAAAAAATAAGTGGTTAGTTGTTTAAGCAATGCACCTCTTTGGTCTCTATGTGTTTCCACAGAAGCTATATTTTTTGGCAGGGCTATGTAGAGGTGCAAACCCTGCATCAAGATCTCAGCGCATCCTGAAAATATAAAGGGAAATGTTTGGATAACTTCATTTTTTAGCAAATGTGCTCAATATTTTGTTGCATTTCCTAAATGGACACACACAAAACCTAGAACACTAAAAGGATAATACTGCTATAAATGTCTGGAGTACAGCAATACCAAATGAGTGTGAGTTTTCCCAGCCAATGTAGACTGAACAATCAATTATGTAGTATTAGCGAATATCAATCAATTATTTTAAAACCACTGTTTGTGAAATACTTTTTAGTTGTTGACAGAAATCAACCTCAGGACTATATGAAATGAATATACTTTCTAATTCTGTACACACAAGGAAGCAATTGGTGAAAGACAGATGTCTATTGCCCTGAATGTCTAGCTGGTAGAACACATTGACCATGATTCTCAATTTTACCCCTAAAAGTAATTTCCTTTAGTCACCATTGCACAGGAACATATTCCTGCCATGGCTTTATGTCCATCGTTATCCTTTTGGGTATCCTGAGGGTAGAGATGCCGGATATATGAGGCGTTTCAGTGGATCATGGGTGTCCAGATGCAGGAAAAGTCTGTTAGCAAATTTGGAAAGCAACTGAAAGCAAATACTTATTTAAGGTATCCGTTAATTGGTTGTAACTATGTCCTCCTGGACTGTATTGACACATATTACAACCATGTAATTCTATAATAGAGCTCCAGCCTTTCTTCTCCTATATCGGCTCACTGGAACAACATGTTGAACATGACATGTGACCAAGGTAAGATTCTCTGCATTTCTTTCCGCACAATATGATAATTTATTTCCATCTTCCTCACAAGAGAGGTATGCATGCCAACTCATGTGTGTCCGTCCTTGTTTCCTGAGTAGGATTAACAGCCCCATCCTGTATTACTGGCCTTTTACAGCGATGGCCTTTATTTGCACCTAATGCTGTCTCTAAATGTTAGCAGCCACATCAGTGAGTTCTTCATCTCAGTTATATATAGTTCTGGATTAGCTGATGTATGTTTGTTTTTCTGTTCAGCAGAGTTGAGCTGTTGTGCATTCTGGGTGACATTCTGGTAAGCCTAATTAGTTCTTGACTGGAATGATGGTCTGGAGAAGATCTTGAAGCATCTTCCACTACCTAAAAAATTAGTTTGCAGCTTTTGCCATGTAAAGGTATCCAAGACAGAGCAGAAATAGAATCATGGAAAATTGAACAAATTAGCCTGGGAAGTGTAAGTGGTTCACTGATAAGATAAAAATATAAAATGTTGCAGGGATTAGAGGAAATTATGACATCAAACAATTTAAAAGAGAACAAAAGAGAGTGGGATCTTTGTGTGTCAGGTGACTTCACTAGGTGACGTTGCTATATATTGGTGAAGGTTGACATTAAAACCTAATGAAGCATAACATTCTTTTATCTCATTCATTATCTTGGGAAGAGAGGTTTTAGATGTGCTCTGATACAAAAGCTCAGTCTACAAATGAGGCAATTTTATGGGGATGCATTCTGTTAAAGCTTAGATGTCTGGAATGGTCTGTTTAGAGCAGCATTTGGCTACTAATTTAAGGAAAGAGAGTCTACTAACTTTAATTAATATTTTATAGATTGATTAATTAATATATTTTAAATGTATTAGTTAATATATTATTTTATATTAATTGACAGTCACGTGGAATTTTGAACAAGAACGGTTTGATGTTGATAGAGCGGCCTAAAAGGCCATCCACTTGCGTCCAAAGTTTTTCAGCATCAAGGGAGAAGCTCCTGCATCTCTCAGGTAAGTATTTTTAGGTTAAGCATGAACCTTACATTTGTTGTCCATTTGCCCTCAACCTACTCCACCTTATCACTATAAGTAAGGCTTGTCAATACCTTGTTTCTTATTGTGAACATTACCTCTGCAAACAATGTGACATCTACTTTTGTCATGTGCTTAGAATTTCTTTGCAGATATTCCCACCATTTGTTATGCCCTACGTCCACATATTAGCTATTATAGAACTTTTCTGCTTTTATTGAATGTATGCTAATCATATACCAATATGGGGCATATTTTATATATTATAATAGTGTACTTTTCATTTATATATTCATACAATGTGTATCATTTTCTTTTAAACCTAGTGTTTTTTAAGGACATTCCTGGATAACAATTCCCACAAAAAGAGTTTGGTGGTTGGGTTTAGGATCTCGTCAATGTATGAAAGGTTTAATGGGTGGCTCTGTCAACTTGATGGGATTGTAAAACAAACTTCCAACAATTGTTTTATAATTTTTTTTTAAAAAGAATCCTAAAGCAGGATGTGGTGGTCATTTTAAAGTTTTCACTATCTTTTCCCGCCAGGGTTTCCCTGGTGGTGAGGGACAGTGAAACTGACCATTTGTCTACCCATTCTAAAGAGGGCAGTCGACCAAATGGCCAAATCTTTGAGAGGCGATAATCTGTCAGGACATTGAAGGTGTATGTGACAGAGGAGACAGAGTAGTCTCCAATGTGAAAATACTGAAGGTCTGCTTGATTCTAAATGATGTGGAGGACCTTTAGTTGGCAGGGAGGATACTTTTTACCATTGCAACAGGGTACCCTCTTTACCAAACTATAAATTGGACCCCAAGTTATAAATCACAAGGTCACCTGCTCATGGCAACTCTGAGAAATACATGGTGGTCAGCTTTTTCAGACAGCAATGCATTTCAGAATCCAAGGATCTGGTTTCTCTACAGTCATAACAATCTGGGTTCTAACTGACAGATCCTGGCATCATGCCAGTTCTAAACAGCTATGTGAATATGTACTGCAAGCCTCTGAAGGTCAGGCTTTGCAGCGCCAACTCACATTAGCCAAAACTCCGAGGGAAAGTGAGTGATACAGAATTACATGTGAGCCATGACAAGTGATGGCCAAACATTCATGTCCATTCTGTTATGTGTCCTGATTGACTGATACACCTTGCTTACTGTGAGAGATGTGCTATGACATTGTGTGGCATACTTACAAGTAGGGATTGGAAATGACCGACACTGTGCTAAACATACAGGTGTGTTGTCCTCTGTAATTCAATTACCATTTGCCATACTGGTGAGTGCCAATGTCATTCTGGTGATGCATTGTCGCCAGAAAAGAGAGGTAATTTGCCATTGAGTAGACAAATGTCTCACATTCATATATTGTTACAATCATTGGCTACTAATGTCATACCTGAATGGATATCTGTCTGATTGGACATGTAGCTGGAGCAGTTTATGTGGTGTACGTCAGTCACACATATTTGGCATTGAGAGTTAGAGTAAATGTAGTTCAATGTGTACTGCCATGGGAAGGATAGTGAGTGGATAGCAATGTGGGACATGATAGTGTACAGTGTAGACTATGTTTGCAGTACACAAGAGGTTTGAGATATTTGTTAATCGTGCGCTGTACAGTGCAACTGGTAAACTGCCTACACTACAGTGCCACACTGCTTGTAGACAGAGCAGCTTACATGTTCCACATAATTCAGTGTCCAGGGTTTTGTGGCTGCACTGGCAGAATCTGCATAGCCTTGATCCAAGACAGGCACATTATTCCCAAGATAACTGTGGTGTTGGTAGCCATAGGAGATGTAGTTTGTGCATGAGGCTGTACCTTGCTGTAAGTCTGGGGACTAGGATGAATGACATAGTTGTTTGTGTGGAACAAACCGGAGTGCACATAGGATGTGATGTGTGTATATGATGAGTGATATAATGTTGCACGGTAGACATGATCTTGTGAGGTTCATATATGACAACATTTCTCAGTTTCACAGGTCTTGGAAACATCTCATGACCATGGGATTTACATGTGGACACACCGACTAGAGACAGGGATTGTCTAGCTTCAAAAGGGAGTTTGGATGCATCATCTTACAAGGTGCTGCATTAGTCAGGGTCTTTTACACCATTGAATGCACACACAGGGCCTCATTTAACAGTTGCTGCCACTGTGCAGCAATGGATGTGATATGGCTGTGCTGACCTGCATCCAAAGTGGAGGGGTGGAATGTGCTTTTTCTTAAAAATACAGCACATCTATGGTTTGTCAGCATACACACCATCACATGGTAGGTACTGGTGGCGACCCCCCGTTGCACCATGGTGCATGTGTGTCAGCTTAGTGTCCTCACATGACATCATGCTTTAAGGGACACACTCCAGGACCAAAAAAAACACAATCTATGCAATTCCCTCCTATTTGTCCAGCAGAACACAGGTCACATAATAATTGGAGATGACAAAGAGACGTAATTATGTATCCTCATTTCACCTCACCTTGGGAGGCACACTATTTGCAGACAGTCTCAGGGTCCCTGAATATGGGATGTGTATAAATGTGTGAGATCTTCATTGGTCTTGGATGGAAAAGACATCCGCAAGGCCCATTTTACGCATCCTTAAGAAAGGGTGAATGAATGCTGCACTTTGCTGTGTCTTGCCTTACTGCTTACCTATGAGGCCAAGCAGTGTCATGCAGATAGACCTTGCATTGCCACATTGATATGGTTTGGGGAGCTGCTCCACCAGAGCATCATGAAAGGTGATATTCAATCAGCACAGATCACTTGTAAATGTGTCCCACAGTGGCTTGGGTGGTCTCGACATGTGTGACTTGTAGAATTGTGTTACGCATATGCCATGTAGTATGGCACAAATATGTAGGCCCACACCAACTATGTATGCACTGTCTTATTCAACCCATGACTGATATGTCAACGTATTCCTACATAACTGACTGCCATATGGTATGTCATGTGCTTGAGAAGTACTTACCGACCAGTAGGCCATTCCCAAAGTTCCCATTGTAAAAGCGCTCATCTTAGTGGAATGCCAGAGGGTGAATGAGTCATGAGCACTGCAAGGGTACTTCACAAGGACATTTTTGAAGAACCCCATGGTCCACAATTGCCTGCACATTCATTAAATAGGTGTGCTTCCTGTTGCGGTAGATGTGTGATGTTGACGAAGGAGTCACAAGTTGCACATAGGAGCAGTCCAGTGCCCAAAACACATGTGGGAATCCTGCAATGGCATAAAAGCCTTGCTTGTTCTCCTATTTTGTGATTTTGATGAAGGAGGCACAAGTTGCACATGGCTGCAGTCCATTGCCCCAACACACGTGGGAATCCTGCAATGGCTTAAAAGCCTTGCTTATTCTCTTGCTGTTGCTGCGTCCTGCTGTTGCTGTGCTGTGTTAGGGAAATAGAGGTACTGGAGTGTGAGGCTTATGATAGCATCCAGGATGCAGGGGAAGAACCTTGAGAAGGATGCCAGAGTTACTCCTGCCACTCTGGCCATGGTGGGTTGGAAAGTTCCAGATTCCAGTATGTGCAGGACAGCCAGGAGCTTGGCCTGCGGAGGTTTGTTGGTGCACTGCTGCAATGTTCTCTGCAGTTTTGGTGCAATCTGGTTTAAAAGGCAGACAATGGACTCCCTCCTGAGCCTGTAATGGGCAATGACATCCTCCTCTCTGAGGTCAATGAGGGTAATCCTCTGGCGGTATGCCCACTCCCTTCTCCTACACTGGCTCCATGGTGGTGGTGGTGGTCTTGTTGGTTCTCCAAGTTGCAATAGTAGTAGATCCATGGTGTAGTTGAGCTTGTCACAGTGAATTGAGTATATTCTACTTCCATACCAGTGTCCATGTGTCATTTTGAGACCTGATTTTCCGTAGGGGTAAAAATCTGCCAAAAATGGGACTCAGCACCTGTTTTTCAAAACTAGAGCCATTTCTGAAAATCCTTGTGCATACGGCTGCTTCAGTTTTATGATTCTTTTTCAGAGGGAACGCCTAACTTGCATATCATTACCGAAAACTGGCGCTAATGGATCTGGCAATAAGAAAAGTAGGCACTAGCGGTGAAAAAGTGACGCTAAAGGGCTCTAGCATCACTTCGCAAATATGGTGCCAAAAAAAGCCGCTGCAGAATAAAAAAAAATGACATTACGTAAGCGCTTTGTAAATATGCCCCACAGTCTTCCAGAACAAAATGCACAAATGTTTAAAACAAAAAAATAAATTAACACCTGTGAGTGTTACAAATTTCAGGTATGGACTGCTCTCCCATACTCAAAACATTTTTACATTTGAGACAACATTGTCCCATTATGGCACATTCTGGTACTGTAGGCAGAAGATGTGTCGCAATTTTAGAAGTTGCAGAGGTGCCAGAAAGTGCGTCGCTCACTGTAGATGTTGAGGAATTGCTCCTCACATGCTCTCTCTCACCACAAATAAGGCATTTGGGCTGAATGGTTTTTAGAAGTTTGAGCATACTAGAAGTACCACAGGAGTACTTTGTCAAAGTTCCTCTTGATAGTACTTTTGTACATAACATGTATTTCACCTTCTGTGCTATGACTTTTTTCCCTGGATGGTATTGTGAAGACATTCCAAACAATGCTCTCTTTCTCAGGAAATCTTTCTTCATTGGATGAAGAACTTCCATATTCCTGCTGAGGATTTTCTATGGTAGATGCCATGTTTTTGTAAAAAAAACTGTGAAAAACACAAAACTGTAGCTGTAGATGTAGATTTAGAAGAGTGAATTTTCACAAACGCACCTAAAGAATGTGAAAAAATGGAGGAGACTTCTTGAATACGTAATTGAAATGTGTTTCAACCACTTAATCGATTTGCTTGTGTGACACATGGGATTCATGATGACGTTGGGATGATATTTTGGTATCATTGCAAATCCCGGAAATGTATTTAGGTAAGGTTTTAAACTTTTTTCTGTAAAATTATGTTTCATTACTTTTTTTAGTACACCACTTACCACCAATTTTTTTAAAGTGTCTATGAATGTTTTAAGTACTGTCTGAAAACACAATAAATTTGCAACCCTCCAGCGGATCAGAAAATTTGTAATGGGATGTTTCTTGATGGATCTGTGATTTCCCCCCAAAACCTTTTTAAAAATACTCAAAATAAAACATTTCGGGCCTCATGTAGGTAGCCAAATACCGGTCGGTAACGGCCGATTTTCGGTAAATATGCCGTTACCGACCGGTATTCAGACAAGTGAGATGTAGGAGTCCCAAAACCAATTTTCGGTAAATATGAGGCGGTAAATACCGATTCATATTTACCGAATTCCAAAATACCGATTCAGAGTTACCGAATACATAATTAACGAATCGGTAAATATGAAGTGGTAAATATGAAGTGGTAAAAATGAAAATGACATGTAGGAGCACTCGGTAATTAAGAAATCCAAGAAAATCGGTAAATTAGAGTCGGTAATTAACACGGATTGAAAGCAGGTGGTAACCATCAACAATGCATATGAGCAATCCCAAAATGCTACAGCGTGGACAACATGGCCGCTATGTACGTCATTGCAAGGCGCCTACGTCTACAGGCAGCAGGACTGAGGGCGTGGCGACGGGAGGAACAAATCTACAGACAGCGCATCACACTATTCCAGCTGACTGACGCAGAGATACATGAGAGGTACAGGCTAGACCCCGAAACCATCATGGACTTAATCAGGGACCTACAGCCACTCCTGGACCATCCAATAAGAAGGGCGCACGCCATACCCCCACATGTGCAGGTGCTCTGCAGCCTACATCTGCTGGCATCCGGCAGTTATCAGGTGGTGATAGCTGCGGTGGGTGGGGTATCCCAGAGTTGCCTGTCACGTTTCTTCAGGAAGTTCCTGGATGCCATGATGCAGAGAATGCACCACTACATAAGCTTCCCAAACACACAGGCTGCACTGCAGAAAACAAAAACAGACTTTTATCACATGGCACAGTTCCCCCATGTCATCGGCTGTATTGATGGTACACACATCCCAATCTGTCCACCAGCTGATACAGAGCACATCTACAGGAACAGGAAGTCCACCCACTCCATCAATGTGCAGGTGATCTGCGATGCAGGGAACATCATCACAGATATTGTTGCAAAGTTTCCTGGGAGCACCCACGACTCTTACATCTTCCAGAATAGTGGGATCTACACACGACTGAGTGCCGGAGAATTCGGAGAGGGATACCTGCTAGGTAAGTAACAGTGACGCCCCTTGAAACCTGCAAATCATAGTGCATGGAGGCATGTAACTGATGGTTCCCTTTTACTCATCCAGGCGACAGTGCATATGCATGCCGGTCATTCATCCTCACTCCCTACCTACACCCAGCAACCCAGAGTGAGAGACGATACAACGTGGCACACAAAACAACACGCAATGTGGTGGAGCGCACGTTTGGACTACTGAAGAGCAGGTTCCGCTGCCTGCACAAGAGCGGAGGTGCACGCCAGTACAAACCCATCACCTGCTGCAAGATTATTGCCACTTGTGCAATGCTGCACAACCTTGCCACGAAAAAAGGTACAGATGTGGAACTGACATATTTTGAGGACAACGAGGATGAGTCAGGCCAGCCAGAGGGCAACGCAGCTAGAGTGCCAACTGCAATCGATGGGAGAGAGAGACGGGCAGATATCACATGCAACTATTTCTGAGTAAGTAAGGGGACACAGCGAGTTGTGAGAAGTCCTGACGTAGTTTTAATGTGGCACCACGCCATGAACACATGAACAGGCCAATCTGGCAATATACCATCTATACAAGGAGTATGTCCAGGGTTACGTCACCCAATGGGAAGTGGCTAAGCAGGGCTACATCAATGTTTGCGCATACGCGCTGCAGTGGTGGATTGCACGGCCTGTGCATCCTCACTGGAGCCAACCCCAAGCCGCCTGCTGCTCCTGCGTGCTTCTGGGACGGGGGGTGTGATGCTGCTGCTGGTGTCGATGCTCTCCGCAGCATCCCCTGCAGCAGTTGTCGACGCCTGACTAGTCAATAGCACCCCTAGTGCACTTGTCACCTGCACCATCCCCCGAGACAGGTCGCTGCAGCACTGTGTTAGGCCCTCCTGCATCGTCACAGAGCGCCGGCACAGTAGAGAAGTCGCAGTTGCCAGACGGTTGAGTGCCCTGCTGGTAGTGTCCCTTCTCTGGCGTTCCCGGCGCCGTGCTTCGATGTCAGCATCTAATTTGCTGCACAACTGCTGGATTGACTGGGACATGTCCCGAATGCCCGCAGCCATGCCGCTAATGTTGGTGTCCATGTTGACTAATGTTGTCTTCATCACCCGCATGTGCCTCTGGACTGACATGACTGCCTTTGATTGCAGGCGCTGTTGCTTCAACATTTGGCCCTCGAGCCCCAAGAAGACACCATGGCCGTCAGTGGGTGCTGGTGGACTCTGGACACGCGACCTGCGGCGCCCTCTTGCTTCCGTCTGTGCTGCCTGTGAGGTGTGGGGCACAGTGGCATGGCTCCCTTCCTGGGGCCCGGTGCGGTCTTCTGGGCCCATGCTGTCGTCTGACGAGGTGTCTAAGGCTCGTAGCCTGGCTGCTGGACGCCTCCTCATTCTCACACCTGCAAGCGGAGATGTGGCCGGTGATTCGAACATGAGTGGCGATGCTGGCTCTGGTGGTGGTGATGCTGGCTCTCGGTGAGGTGATGCTGGCTCTGTGTGCGGCGAGGCTGGCTGTGTTGGTGGTGCGGCTGCCAGTGGGCCTGCTCCCTGGTCTGAACTGGTGCTGGCTAGAGGTGATTTATGTGGCCGGTGTGCCATCTCTCCTGCAGCATGCCCTGTCCTGCATGATGTCACATCTGTGGACAGAAATACAACATTGGCTCAGTGTCCCCGAAGGGCTGCATTGCAAGCGTCACAATAAATCATTTCACATTCCAATATGTCCCCTGTCTCCTTGTGCCTCGAGTGTGTGACATGCCTTGTTGCCCTGTAACATTTACGTCATGGTTAGTGTTGCCCTGACTACATCTCCCGGAATGCATTGCCTGTCTGCACTGACACGTGTGGACTGCAGTGTGATTCTCGTTTCACAATGGGGGATGTGGGATAGGGGTAGGGGGGGCTACATTGCTGTGCTTTCGTCTTACCTTGGTGTGTTGCGGCTCTGGCAGAGCTGTCGGCGTCCCCAAGACCCACGACGCTCTCTTGCTCGATTGTGGCCGCCACCAGCTCCTCCAGTTCGGTGAGGGCAGGTGCCCTGTTGGTTCCACCTCCGGTCTGGCTGGCCTCCTTCTGGATGTCGCCCATCTTCCTCTTGGTTACAATCCGGAGGTCATACCAGCGCTTTTTGAGGACCTCAATGTCCCTGTGGGTCACTCCCACAGCATTGACCTGCGCCTGGATGGCCAGCCATATGTTGCGCTTTTCAGCCTCAGGCACTTGCAGGGATTGCCTTCCAAACAGCTTCTGGTGCTGCTTCACCACCTCCTCCACCAGCACCTGGAGTTCCTTGGGGCTAAATTTCAGCTTCCTCCTCCTTTCCCCTCCGTCTTTCTGTGTTCTCTGGCTGGACATGCTGTTCGTTTACCCGCTCGCACATGCAACGGCTCCCTGCCTCTCCTCTGCACTCCAAGCTTCTCCAGGGTCGGCTAATTATGTACACCTGCCTGGGTGTGGCCACTTCGGCTAATCATGTACACTTGCCTGGGTGTGGGCACTTCCTGGTTGGGTGGGCTGTCTTTGCACTGGATTAGCTGTTTCGTCAAGTCATGTGATTTGATTTACCGAATCCGTACATACCGATTCGGTATTTTCCGATTCGGTAAATACCACCTCGGTATTTACCGATTCGGTAAATAACACCTCGGTATTTACCGAATCGGTAAATACCACCTCGGTATTTACCGATTCGGTGAATTCCGATTCGTGATTACCGAATGTTACCGAATCGGTAACTGTTACCGAATTTTTACCTACATATAACTTACCGATTCTAATTTACCGATTCGGTACGGCTCGGTATTTAAGAACCGGTAAAATTTATTTACCTACATGAGGCCCTTCTTCTATAAAAGTGGGCTTTCAAATATAAACATACTAGGTGATTTTTAATTCATCAGAGAGATACTTTTATTGTGATCATAAAATTATCATCCTGTGAAGTTACAAGTTACAGTTAGCAAAAGTACATTAGAAAAACTTAAAGTTCAATTAAATATCCATGTGTTATGTTACAGTTATCATATATAATTTCTTTAGAAAACTTAGAAATGCACAACAAAACATAGGTTACAGGGACATTATAGTTAGGAAAAGTATAATTGAGAAACCTTTGAAATTCACAATAAAAAGGTTACAGGGACATTATAGTTAGGAAGTAGAATTAAAGAACATTAGACATTCAGTGCAAAAACCAAAGGTTACAGGGACATTATATTAGGCTCTGATTTCACACATATAAAACCATAGAAATTCAGCAGTTATACTTACCTGAGTTAACTATAACTTATGCCCCACAATGCACTGATAGTGACCTCACACATTATATCACTCATTACATGGTCAGGGACATCACTCATGCCATTTCAAATGAGATCACTCATGACATCATCTACAGAACCACTTGCACACCCATTCACACCCCATATAAACTCTCATATACCAATTCACACACCCACACAACCACTCACATACCCATTCACAGACCCATATGGCGACTTACACACCCACTCACTCATACATAGTAACACGCACACACCCACTCACTTGCCTATACTGCTGATCACACATTCATTCACTCAAGCACACAACCATTTCTATACCCATTTACACATTCATACATCCACTCACAACCCCACTGACTCACCTATACAGGCACTCCAACAGCCACTTACTGTGAAATACAGCCACTCACACACCTACTCACTTACCCATACACCCACTCAAGCAGACACTCTCTGACCCATACACCCACATACACACTCAGTTACTCACCCATAGTAACTGAGTGTCACACTGTCACTCAGTCATGCATACAGCCACTCACACCCACACTAGCCCATTGAGCCACTCACACAGCCACCCTGTCACTGATACAGGCAAATACATGCATTTGTCCATACACAGCTAACACAGCCTCACACCCACCCATACAGCCATTCACACACCCACTCACTTACAATATAGCCACTCACAGAGCCACTCATTCACACAGCTACTTGCACACCCACTTATTCACCCATACAGCCACTAAAACACCCACTTACACACCCATACTATCACTTATTAGAAGTACAGAAAGCATAGTAATTTATTTTATGTAGTAGCTTAGTTTGTACCTTTAAGTCTCAGAAACCTTTTTGAAACACTTACGCTCACTGGATGATGTCATCAATTATATCATTTGAGATGCATCAGTGATATCATCAGTGATGACACAGGCCATGTGATGTGTGATGCAATATGTGAGGCCATAAGCAGTGCTTTGCAGGGGCATAAGTTATAGTTAGCTCAGGTAACTATAACTGATTAATTGGTATGATGTTGTACATGTTAAATCTCAGCCTTAGTGCAACAACCCAGTAACCTTTGTTTTTTTCAGTGAATTTCTAAAGTTAATTAATTCTATTTCCTAGCAATAACATCCCTCTGACCTCTGGTTTTTTAAGTGAAGAAAAAAAAATGGGTTTTTTTCCCACTGGAAAAAAACCATAGGTTTCAGGGACCTTATAGTTAGAAAGTAGCATTTAAAAAACCTTTGAAATTCACTGAAAAAACTGCTGGTTTCAGGGACGTTATAGTTAGTTGGACATTTCACTTGTAAAAAAACAGAGAAATTTGGCCATTATAGTTAGTTGAGCTAACTATAACTCGCACCCCTGCAATGCACTGCTGGTGACATCACATATTACATCATTCATGACATGGTCAGTGACATCACTGATGATCATGTGGATGATGTCATCATTGATGTCATTTGAGATGTCATCAGTGATGTCATCAGTGATGTTCTCTCTAAATTTCAAAGATTTTTTAAATGCTAATTTGTAACTATAACGTCCCTGAAACCTATGGTTTTTCAGTAAATTTCAAAGGTTTTTTAAATGTTAATTTTCAACTATAACATCCCTCAAACCTATGGATTTTTCAGTGACTGTCTAAGGTTTTTTAAATGCTAATTCCTAACTATTCCTACAGAAGTAGGACATGTGCAGAAAGAGGAAGAAAAGCGCAGAAATAAGCAAGAGAAATGCAGAAAGAGGCAACAGAAGTCCAGAAATCCGAAGAAAGGTGCAGAAAGAAGCAAGAGATATGCAGAAAGAGGCCTTATTGCAAACTCATCCTGTGCCCCCAACTTTTTGCTGACTGGTACTGGTGGTAATGACTCTGACTAACCAGGCCCAGAGCCAGTGCTATGCTGAGAAGAAACTTAGAATACAGTAAAACACCTACATAGACTAGGGTACACTATGGGCTGGGGTACCTCTGTGAATGGCATGACCTCCCCTGTAAAGCCCTAGACCATAATAGGGCAGGGGGACTAAAACTGCCTCTAAGTCAGAGGTGCAGAAAGAGGCAAAAGAAGTGCAGAAAGAAGCACCAGAGATGCCAAAACAGGCAAGAGAGGTGCAGAAAGAAGCAAGTGAAGTGTAGAAAGAGGCAAGTGAGGTGCAGAAAGAAGCAAAAGCAGTGCATAAAGAACCAAAAGAGGTGCAAAAGGAGGCAAGAGGGGTGCAGGAAAGGGTAGGAGAGGTACACAAAGAGGTTAGAGAGGTTCAGAAAGAGGCAGGAGGGATGCAGAAAGAAGGAAGAGAAGTGCAGATAGAAGCCACAGAGGTGCTGAAAGAGGCTTGAAGGGTGCGGAAAGAGCAAGAGAAGTGCAGAAAAAAGCAACAGATGTACAGAAAGTGGCAAGAGAAGTGCAGAAACAGCCAGGAAAGGTGCAGAAAGAGGGAACAGGGGTGCAGAAAGAGGCAAGAGAGGCACAGAAAGAGGGGTTCAGAAAGAGGCAAGAGGGTACAGACAGAAGCAAGTGTGGTGCAGAAAGACGGAAGAGAGGTGCAGAAACAAGCAAGAGTAGTGCAAGAAAGAAGCCAAATATGTGTAGAAAGAAGCAAGAGATGTGCAGAAAGAGGCAAGTGAGGTGCAGAAAGAAGCAAGAGAAGTGCAGAAAGAACCAACAGAGGTGCAAAAAAGAAAGAGTGGTACAGAAAAGGGTAGAAGAGGTGTACAAAGAGGCAAGACAGGTAAAGAAAGAGGCAGGAAGGGTGCAGAAAGAAGGAGAAGTGCATAGAGAAGCAACAGAAGTGCTGAAAGGGGCGCAAAGGGTAGAGAAAGAGCAAGAGAAGTGCAGAAAGAACCAACAGAAGTCCAGAAAGAACCAACGGAGGTACAGAAAGAAGCAACAGAGGTAAAGAAAGACACAAGAGCGGTGCAGAAACAAGCAAGAGAAGTGCATAAAGAAGCAACAGAGATGTAGTAAAGGGGGAAGTGGGGTGGAGAAGGAGGCAAGATGGATACAAAAAGAAAAAAGAGAGGAGCAGAAAGAGGGAAGAGTGGTGTGAAAGAGGCATGGGAGTTGCAGAAAGAAGCAACATAAATGCATAAAGAGTCAAGAGAGGCGCAGAAAGACGCAGGAGTGGTTTACACACCATTAGAACCAATTTAATACCCACATTTAGCAATAAGTAACAGGTGACCATTCACGGTTTGCACAGGGCCTTCCACCACGCAGTAACATTTGTCGCTGCATTTTTGGTAATGTTTGAGCCGTTTGAACTAGAAACTAAGTTTTTTTGTTTCTATCGGCAGCAGATGATGGATTATGTGGCAAATGCGGAAAATGTAAAATTGTGCAAAAGTCGGAGCAGCCAGTCACATAATTCTAGTGGCCCTGCTCATACCTCTGACTAAGTCCAGAAGTGCTCCTCAGTGGTTACTTCTTTTTTTGTCTCATTGAGTGCATAGTTTAGCTTCTATGGAAATGAGGGAGACTAAACCTGAGGTTACAACTCCACAACACAGACTATCATACCATACAATTACTCTCCATAACACATAATCCCACTTTACATAATTCCTACACACTAAATACCACATACTTTCTTTCCACATAATTTCAATGCACAACGTAACACATAATTCCACTACACACAACCTACATTCACTCCATTCCACAAAACATTATTAAAACACTTTTACATTTACAACGCCAATAGCTCTAACTCGCGCCAATGCGAAACCTATTACATTGCAAATGCTTCCTTAACTAGTAGTTGCGTTGGCAGAGTGGTGGAGAAAGGGTTTTGGGCCTGCGACCAGCACACAGGAATTCCACTGCGTAGGACTTACAGGAGGTACCAGGAGGTCTTCTTGGCCCCCAAAGTCCCTTGGGAGTAAAGTGGACTTCATCCTCATCCCAAAGTCTGCCAGAAGGTTCGTTTGCCGAGTGGTGGAGGAGGGGGCGTCAATTCCAAAAATGTCTTAGCAATCCTACTGTGTGGCACTTACTGGAGGTAACAAGAGGGGTAGTTGGCCCCCAAGGACATCCTTGGGGACCAACTACCCCTCCTATTACCTTCAGTAAGTCCCACACATCAGGATTGCTAAGTTCTCATAGTAGGCCACTCCCCCTCTTGCCCACCACTCCACAAATGCACTCCCTGACGTGCTCTTGGATGGGGATTGAAGTCCCCTTTGCTGCTGGGGGTGGTTAGGGGCCAACTAGCCTACCTGTTACCTCCAGTAATCCCCACACAGTGGGATTGCTGAGAGGTGGACACAGGTGAAGCTCCCTTTGTTCACCACTCTGCAAATTTGCCTCCTGGCGTGCTATTTGTTGGGAAAGTTAGTCCCCTTACCTCCTGAAGGGTCCCTGGGGCCCAACTAGCCCTCCTGTTAGCTCCAGAAAGCCTCACACAGCTGGATTGCTGAGAGTGGTCCGAGGCCAAGCCCCTTTTTTACACCACTCTGCAAACGCGCCGCATGGTGCACTGCTGCTCGGGGGATGAAGTCAACTTCAGTCCTGAGGCCCTTAGGACATCAGAGGACCTCATCACCTCACCAGCAGTGCACCAAGAGGTGCGTTTGTAGAGTGGTGTAAAAAGGGGTGTGGTATCAGACCACCTCTCAGCAATCCCACTGTGTGGGGATTACTGGAGGTACCTGGTGGTATAGTTGGCCCCTAAGGACCCTTAGGATTGAAGAGGACTTAATCCCCCAATTCAGAACGTGCCAGGAGGCGCGTTTGCACACTGGTGCAGGGTGGGGGCGGGGCCTCCAGCAAGATGCCATCTTTTCCTTTTTTTAAATATTTTTAGAAGGGAGCTGTGTGGCCCGACTTCTGTTAGTATTTGTTGGGTCCTGGGGACCTCACCCCCCTGGGCCAGATAATTTTTTATTTAAAAACAAAACAGGAAGGGGTCCGTATGGCACCCCTTCCCTGGGCCACTATGGACCCCAGGTACCCCATCCCCCGGGGCCAGACCTCATTTTTATATATTTATTCGTTTACCAGGAAGGGGGCCGCATGGCCCCCTTCCCCAGGGCCACTTGTAGCCCCAGGGACCCCATCCCTAGGGGCTTGGCCAGCCTGTTTTTTTGCAGGAGGGGGGCTGTGTGGCCTCCCTCCTGAGGCCAATTATGGCCCCAGAGACCCCATTCCCCGGGGCCCGGCCTTATTTATTTATTAAATAATGAAAAGAAAGGGGGCTGAGTAGCCCCACTCCCGGGCCACTTCAGGCCCCGTGGACCCCATCCCCCAGGCCGGCCATCAAGTTGGGGACCATGGGGGGAGCCCCAATGCCCCCATAGTCCCTGCCAGCTCCCCACCCCCTGCAGGAGCCGGCATTGCTTTTGAGCAAGGGGAGCTGCTGCTCCCTTGCCCAAAAGCAATACTGCTTTGCTTCTTGGAAGCGAGAGCAGGTTCCTGCTCTTGTTTCCAAGAAGCAAAGCAGTGTTTGCTACAGCAGGGCAGAAGCCATTCTCCCGACCTGCTATAGCAAACGGCAATGTACCAGGGGTGGGGACCCCGGGACATTGCAGGAGCCGACCCTGGCGGGTGGTAGTCCACCGGCCGTGGAAGGCTCCAACATATGTGCAAAGCCCCGGAGAGGTGCTGGTGCCCAGGGCCAGGGCTCTCTTACAGACCCCCAAATTTAAATTACTGTATGCCACCCAGGGGCGGTGGTCCCTGTGGCAGTGTGGGGGGCAGGATCTCCCTGCCACACCTTTAATTTTTATTAAAAGCCCCAGGGAGGTAGCGTCCCCGGGGCCCAGGGGGTCACAATGCCCCCGTACTTAATGATTAAAGCATTAAGTCCCCGGGGCTGCGTGGAGGAGCAAGAGCTCCCCCACTCTTTTTCTTTAACTTTAAAAAATATTGCCCGGGGAAGGTGGTGGTCCTCGGGGCTGCGGGGGGGATGCGAGCCCCCTGCATTTGAATAAAGATTTCCCTGGGGAAGTGGCAGTCCCTGGGGCTGCGATGGGCCCCACGGGCCCCTGCACCAATATTAAATATTGCCCCCGGGACCTGGCCCACGCGGGGCCTTTATATTTTCTTCCGGTTTTGGGCACCCAGTGTGACTCCGGCTAAAATTCTTTTTTTTTTATTTCTTTTTTTGGGCCTGGGGGTCCCTGTCGGAGAGCCTGAGGCTAGGGGGTCAGGGAGTTTCTACCCTGCCCCTTTTCTTGTTTATTATCTTTTATTTTACTGTTTTCTTATGACTCAGTTACTGAGTCACAAGATGGCTGCCAACACATTCTGGTTTGGAGTGTTGGCAGCCAATCAGAATGAAGCTCGTGCTCTGGAGGATTTGTGAATCCTCCTCGGTGCTCAGATATCGATAGTTGTATTCTTTTAATTTCTCAGCAACCACTGAACAGATTAACACCATTTAATAAAAGCACGCTTTCTAGACTAAGTCCTACCTTTTTCCAAATTTGGTGTTATTCCATTCAGCAGTTCAGGCTGTAGATCTGTCTAAAGTTTCCTATGGGAAAAATGCGGTTTGAGACCTCCCTTTTTACTTGGTCCCCGCTCAATGAATCACCCCGAAACTTTTAAGACAGGAGCTGACCTGAGTGAACCATTAGTTTTGAAAATTACGCAAAACTTTGTCAAACGGCGCCAAAGATATTGGCAAAAGAAAAACGCGTTTTGAATAGATACAAGGTCCTAACTATAACTACCTACTGGCTACGGCCATATATAGAAACTGTAGCAAACCATCCTCCTTTCAAGAAGCACAGGAGAAATTGTCACAGATGTTTAGAGTAAGAAGCTATAGTAAGCAGGTGCTAACACAAGCCCTCAGCAAAGTAGATGGCATCTCCAGGGAGTCACTTCTATTTCCTAATGATGAGACCAGGCAGACAGCTAAAAAGAAAGACGCAATCAGAATGATCACTGGTTACAATGCCTATCAGGACAAGGTGAGATAATGCCTGAATAGGCATTAGCACCTAGTGAGGAATGATCCCACAATAGGGGGTTCGGTCTCCTGTAGGCCGCTTTTAACATTCCGAAGAGCCAAGTCCATGAGGCAACAGTTAGTGTTCAAATGCCCTGATGTAGCAGAAACAGAAGAATGGCTCAAGGCGAGTCCAGATTTTATTAAATGCCTGAAATGCAAGGCTTGTCAACATGGCATAAACATGAAAGAGATTAATTTGCCATTGTTAAAGAAACCATGGAAAATACCTCACTTTTTAATTGTAAGAGTGACCATGTAGCTTATGTTCTTCAGTGTTCATTCCCCAAAATGTATGTGGGTTGCACAATCCACATGGTCCATGTCAGGATCCTTCAGCACCTCAGGGTTGTAAAAAACAAGGACAAGACTTACCCTTTAGCAAAGCACAATAATGAAATACATGGGGGTGATCCAAAACAACTTGGCTTCTTCGTGATTGACTCTGTCCCGAAAAACAGACGAGGGGGCAACAGGGAGAAACAATGTAGGCAGTTGGAATCAAGACATATACTGTTGTTAGACACTAAGATCCTCCAAGGCCTTAATTCAGACAAAGATTTGCATGTTCATCTGTAAGAGGTGTGACAAAAAGTATTTTCCCCCGCGAACCTGCTGTCACGCTGTCATGCAGATGTTAACAAAAGTTCACATCATTTGCTCATGTATATAAGAAAGAAAAAAGAAAAAAGTGATATCCTGATTTTAGTGCAATGGAATTGGTGAGAGATTTTTTTATCAGAATGTAGAATTAGTTGGTATCATGTGCACTACTACAGCCCTTGTTGCCATTGTGAAATTAACTTTTAGAGTGTTGCACTTGCACTTTGTAAATATTGGCAAATTTTGGGAAAGTCAATACAATTTAAAAAAAAATTATAACATTGAGTAGGCATGAGGTAAATAGTTTACAGTGTATTTGTTTACAGCGTAATTTGCACTCCCTCAGATTGATGGGTATTTACAATCTTTGCACTTAGCACTAGCACTTTATTTTGTACAATGGTTCTGGGTCTTTCATACGATGGCTTGTACATCTAGTAAATAAGGGTAACTCCAAACATAGGATTAATTAATTTTTTAGGTGAGAATTATAAACTTTGCACTTTAGGTACATCGAGGCACTAGCACTTTATGTCATGGGCCCTCGTGTATTGGATAAACCCATAACCCTTAGGTAATACGTTTTTGCATTTGTACTATATAGCATCAGTACTTGCCACAATTGTAAGTTGGATGAGATAAATGCTTTTAGATATGTATGCACTTGCACTTTACTCCATGAAGCACCATTGATATTGCGGAGCAGTCATGAAATTTCACTGAGTGTCCCTGTGTTCCCACTAAGATTGAGTGAGAACACTCGAGTCCACTTTAGACATCTGCTTTCGGTTTATAATTTTAATGGCAATGCCGGACGTTACGAATTACACACTTGTGAAAAGAAACAGGGGAGGCAGTAATGGTCAATGACAGTAAATAGATTGACTGGACAATTAAATAATATGTTTTGATGCATAATGGATACAATCATGTATTTGTTCAACAAATGCAATGCAAGTGGTGCTATTGTTATGATATGAGCAACTGATACAAACAAAATGACTAAATAAAAAAAGAAACAAAAAAGCAATATTAGAAATACATAAAAAATTTAAATGGCTTGAAAAAAAAACGGTAATGTTATTTAATTGTTAAATTTATGTAATGGTACATATTAAGTTTTCCCAGTATGCTGTCCATGCCTATGACATCATGTGACCCAGCACTCCCTATGGAGGGAGGAGATTGTTTGAGCTCTTTGTGTAAGCAAGGTAGGGGATCCTGTTGAAACGTGTAACAGCACATCATTTTAAACAATTAAACTTGGAGTAGCCTGAGTCAGCAGCGTCGGTGTCCGGTTTCCTCAAAGGACCCAGTGGTGGTTTGGATTTATATTATATATATATATACATATATGTGTATATTATCTACTGGCGGTCGCCAGTAGATAGTTATAGTTAGGACCGTGTTTCCATAGGAAATCCGCAACATTCTATTTGGAATCACTTTGGCGCCGGTCGACGAATCCTCGCTAAATTTTCAAAACTAATGGGGCGCTACGCTCCGCTCCTACCCTGAAAGTCTCGGGGGGATTCGTCAAGCGGGGGCTGAGAAAAAAGGGGGGTCCCAAAACGCGTTTTCCCCATGCATTTTCCCATAGGACCTTTAGTCCGAGCTACAGCCCGAACGGCTGAACAGAATTACTTGAAATTTGGCAGAGAGGTAGTCCTCAGGTCAAGGATGTGCCTTTTGTAGGTCTGGTGTAAATCTGTTCAGTAGGTCCTGAGAAAATAGCATTTAAATCAATATATATATCTGTAAGCGCGCTCCGTGCGCTTACCGTAAGCTTACCGTACGCGTACGGTGCCGTGCGCGAGCTCAATTCTGATTGGTGGTTACATGACGGTAAACATTCGAATCGGTCGAAATCACGAAGTGTCGGCCGCCATTTTCTGTCTCTCGCACTGAGAAACAAAGGTGGGGAACGAGAAAAGGGGGCAACGAAGAGAGTTGCAGACCCCCTAGTGTTTGTCAGGGGGTCCAAGAAGGACCCAAAAGTACGGAAAATACATTTAATAATTTAAAAAAAAAATCGCGGAGTGCGCGTACGAAAAGCTTACCGTACGCGCACGGCGAAAAAAAATAAAAGAAAAAAAATAAAGAAGTAACAATCACATTTATTAAATAAATTAAAGAACCCACAAGGGAGAAAAAAACAAATGTTACTGTGTAAAAAAAGGCGAGGCGCTCACGGCATGGACTGCGCAACGTGGGCGCTCGGTGCAGGAAGCGCACCGAGCGCCCAAAGCGCGCGCACCGTGCGTGAAGCGCACCGTGCGCGCAGGGTGTGCGCACAGTGAAAAACCAGAAAAAAAAAAATACATAACTTAGCATTTAAAAAAACCGTACAAATTCACTGAAAAAACCATAGGTTTCACACACGTTATAGTTAGGAATTATCATTTACAAAACCTTGCAAATTCACTTAAAAAACCATTGGTTTCACACATGTTATAGTTAGCTGTACATTTCACTCGTAAAAAACCAATGAAATTCCACGTTATAGTTCGATCAGGTAACTATAACTTGCGCGACCGCAATCCACAATGTGTAATTTCAGATGTCATCATTGATGTCATGAGTGATGTCACTGACCATGTCATGAATGATGTAATATGTGACGTCATCAGCAGTTTATTGTGGGCGCGCAAGTTATAGTTACCTGATCTAACTATAACGTGGAATTTCATTGTTTTTTTACGAGTGAAATGTACAGCTAACTATAACATGTGTGAAACCTATGGTTTTTTAAGTGAATATATATATATATATATATATATATATATATATATATATATATATATATATATATATATATTATAGACCACTGTCTAAATAAATAGTAATGTACTTGCACCCTAGGCACCAACTGGCACATGCGGTCGCCAGTAGGTAGTTATAGTTAGGACCTATTTTCCATAGGAAATCCGCAACATTCTATTTGGAATAACGTTGGCGCCAATTGACGAATCTTCACGAAATTTTCCAAACTTTTGGCCAGCTCTGTTCCGCTCCTATCCTGAAAATTTCACGGTGATTCGTCAAGCGGGGGCCGAGAAAAAAGGGGGTCCCAAAACACGTTTTCCCCATGCATTTTCCCATTGGACCTGTAGACGCAGCTACAGCCCGAACTGCTGAACGGAATTACACCAAATTTGGCAAAGAGGTAGTCCTCAGTTCAGACTCGTGCCTTTTGCTTAAATGGTGTATATCCGTTCATTAGTTCCTGAGAAAATTAGAGTTAAATAGATAGATATATCTGGGCGGAGCCTAACCACACATCTCATCGTGAGATCTGATTGGCTGTCAGTACTTCATCCAAGAAGTGTTGGCAGCCATCTTGGGACCAATATACATGATAGCACCTCATTAAAAAGCATTGCAGTTAATAGAAGGTTTTAAGACTTTAGTTATATTATAAATCATTTGTTGATGGTACCACACTCATTTTAGGAATTGTGGTGTGTTCTAAGGTGATGTTGCCATGTGAAAAAGCCTACTGCTGTGATATCATGAATCATGTTTGAGAGAAAACTATTTTCTCATGCTTTTCCCACAGAGGTTTGGAAGGTGATCTATAAGCTAAACTGAGAGCATATTTTCTGTAAATTCACATTGTCTTTCTCAGACATGTGAGAATGAAGGCTGACATTCTCAGTAAAACATGAACATCCAACAAGGGCAGAGACTGTCAGTTGATTCCTTTGTGTTCTACTGCAGCTTCCCAGAGTGTTCTAAAGAACAACTAGAGCGCTAACAGTCATACTTATGACAAACGTATTGCACACCTGAAGCCATCTTGATTGGAATAAAGTGGTAACTCTTAAAACATTTAATTTAAAAAGGAACAAAATGAGGGGGTACATTTTGCCATAGAAAGTATGATTAGTGCTGCAGAAAGAAAAATTAGGGCACATTTTGAGTGACTTCTCAAATCCTCTTCTATTTCATTAAAAAATTCTGACATGCAGACTGAAACATGCACTTTCAATACCAGCAGCAGACTTCCCTGGTGAGCAGTAGCTTTACTACAGTGATCTAATAAGCAACTAGAGTGCTAACATTCTGAATTTATGGCAAATGTGTGACACATCTGAATGCCTTCTTGATGGAATCAAAGTAAAAAACTGAAAGTATTTCCTACTGAGGAGACTGTAGTAAATGAGGAAATTAGGAAACTTCATAACAAATAAATCTCCCAAAATGGCCACCAGAGACAAAAGAGCCCAAATGTAGCACAAATATCACCCAGATGTAGCCCAAGTATAGCCCAATCACAGACTGTCCCAGAGTGTTCTAAAGAACAACTAGAGCGCTAACAGTCTTACTTATGACAAAAGTATGGCACACCTGAAGCCATCTTGATTGGAATAAAGTGGTAACACTTAAAACATTTAATTTACAAAGGAACAAAATGAGGGGGGTCATTTTGCCGTAAAAATTATGATTAGTGCTGCAGAAAGAAAAATTAGGGCACATTTTGACTCCTCAAATCCTCTTCTATTTCATAAAATAATTCTGACATGCAGACTGAAACATGCACTTTGAATACCAGCAGCAGACTTCCCAGGTGAGCAGTAGCTTTACTACAGTTATCTAATGAGCAACTGGAGTGCTAACATTCAGAATTCATGGCAAATGTGTTGAAAACTAAAACAGCGATATGATTAAGCATTCACTGAAGACCTGAATTCTCTATAGTCAAAACGTGTTTCTTGTCTTATGTTGACTAATGTCCGGACTCCATTTTGTATTGTCATGTCTCCACGTGCTTTGCACGAGAAGAGTCCTACCTTTTTGCTAGTTGCTCTTGTAATCTGCCTAGTAACAGTCTATAAATAGCTCCTTTGTCCGTCTGGCGCATGCCCAGACTTGACCACATCTGTTATCAGTTAGTCCTTGTTTGACCATGTTTTCGCGGGCTCAGGAAATTGTTAACTCCGCCCATATATTGATCCTGTATCGAAAATGTCCATAAATGGTAATGAATTTTGCTCTATGTTGTATCCACCCACATGAGCCCCTCTGTTGTGTATAAAAGGGGACCATGTACGCAAGTTCTTTGTGCTACTCTATACAATACTGAAGAGTGTTGTGTAGGTTGTAGGACCACCCTTAAGGGTTAATAAACTCTGTCTTTGTATTTGAAGTTTCCGTGCCAACTTCCTTCTAGTTTTCGTACACAGGAGGGCGAACCCTTGTATTTGCGGGCCTAGCTGGGGCCTGTATTCATCAATTGGCGCCCGTCACGTGGGGCTCATCGGCGACTCGGATGCTCGAAGGACTGGTCGTGACGAAGGTGAGGAATTTGGCCGGGGATGTGATCACTGCCAGCGGCTTCTTTTAGTCCTGGCATCCCGAGGTTTCTTCCTTCCCTTCCGAGCTGACCATCTGGGTGGCGCCGGTCCTCGACTGAGACCTCTTCTGTCGGTTTGCCGTGTGATAGCCGTTTGGGCGAATTTTGGAACTTGGCAGTTGGAATCTGGACACTCTTGATTGGTAAGAGCCGTTGTACGGTACTTGCTCCGAGTTTTGAAGCCTGGATTGGCTATTTGAGTTTGATTTGTGATGACCGGTCATATTTTGTATGGATTACAGTAAGAATATATGCGTTGCAACACATATAGGCAGGTAATGTGGAGATATTTCTCCGGAGTTGTTTAAATTTGAACGGCGCAACGTTTAAGTGCCATTTTTTGATAATACTGCATATTTTGCATTATTTTTTAGCATGCCTGCTTTTAGCACAGTCCGTAAGTGGTGCTGCTGCTTTGGAAACCGGTTAAATCTTGAGGAATCTGCTCTAGCCCCCCCAGAGGGACTCCTAATAGGGATATGTATGTGAAGCATGGTCTTTCCTCTATAATGTACAGCACAGTGTGGAGGAAATACACCAAAAAGGATCCTGAGTTACGATGGCCTTTGTATGGATCGTTTGATATGCGTAAGATTGAGTATGTGGAACAGTGTATGTGTAAACGGCGTGCTCGGCAAGACATGTTTGAATGTGTACGGTTATGGGTGAAGGAAGTGCGTGAGCGGGAGAAACGTGAGAAAGCGCTGATTGATAAAGAGCAACGGAAAAAAGATCATGTGAGAGTGCAGGAAGCGAAGCGTCGGGAGGAAAGAGAACTGGCGGAGAGACAAGAGAAAGAGCGTAGGTTGCAAGTATCGGGTCAATATGCTGTCCGCCAGCCACTTTATCCTGTCCTTACTAATCTTGAAGATGATTTTCATTTATTAGATCGCTCTCCACCCCCTTATGTTGGCGCGTCTGCCCCGAGGTCACAGGATTCTGGATCGGTTTCGGATAAGGTAGACATGCGGTCCATGTTATCAGCTGATCGTATGGGTGAGCTTCGGAAAATTTATTTTCGTGCGCTTAAGGGCAAGCTATCTCTTACTGAATTATTGGCATCTTTGGACAGTTGACAGAATAGGGAAAAGTTATATTTTGTTGAAACTTTTTCTGATGAAGTGGTTACTGCTTTTCGGAAATATTCTGATGTTTTTGAGCCTGATGACATAGTATTAGATTCTAAAGCATTACGTAACGGTGTTTTTTCTCCCTCTAGGGTACCCGATGTGGTCCGACGGCTGTTTACATTGCGGGACGCGATGCTTGCACTTAAAGAGAAAGCGTGCCAAAAGACAGGGGAGGAGGAGCAATTGAATCCACACGTCGGCGGGAAACAGTCGTCTACCTCCCATTCAGATAAGAGTGAACTAGTGCATGCTAAACCGATGCGAGAGGCGGCACCTTTGTATGTTCCTCCTAAAGGAGCGGGAACTAGTTCAGACATGTCTTCCCCTGATGCTAGGGGATATTTCGTGTATAATTGGGTTTATACTCCCTGGCATCGGACTGATGTCATGGCATTGAAGAATGCATTGACTGACCCTGACCCCCGCAAGAATCCAGCGGCCTTTTACGAAGAGGTCGAAGGGGCCTTGAATTCTTGTACTATGACTTTAGCAGATATAGATTTGTTCTTTGGGCTCATTTTACCACCGGATATGTGGCGATCTGTGCGGAAGGTGGATGATCAAGCCGCTTTTAAGGCCAAATGGTCTGAGATTGAGGATGAGGATAGGGAAAGAAAGCCCGCGCAAAAACCGCCCCAGCTTATTTTAGATCTCCCTGCTGCTATCTTGTCTAAATTGAAAACGATTATTCCCCCTAAAAAGATTGATTGGAATATGTTAGCCTTGTGTAAACAGAAAGTTGATGAATCAGTTTCAGACTTCTTTACGCGCTTTGAGGAAACATTTCATGATTTCAGTGGTCAGTCACTTACAGATGATACGGGTCGACATCTTTTTGTTGATAAATATGTGGCGAATTTATTACCGGGAATAGCAGCTCGATTAAAAGCGAGTGAAAGTTCTTGGTCCACCTCGTCTCCAGCATCCCTCCTGACTATGGCTCAGTATTATGAGCGGCAGGAACAAGAAGCGAAGGGGAATGAGGAGAAGAAATCGAAAGATTTGAAAACTAAGGTGATGTTAGCACAAGTGTATGGTCCGCCTCGTCGGGGTGTTGAGAGAGGTAGAGGAGGATTTTATGGTCCCCCTTCGGGTCGGACGGATGTTAATAGAAATCAATGTGCGTATTGCAAACAGTTGGGTCATTGGGCCAGGGATTGTCCGGTATTATATGCACCTCGTCAGGGACGTGGTCAGGGACTGCCGAGAGGTAGAGGGGGCTTTTCGAATTTTAGAGGGAATTCCAATGATCGTGCTCGATTTGAGCCTAACGTGCAGCAACGAGATAGACCTAATGTGTTTGATCGGCAAAATCAGTATCAAATGTCTGGGAATGACCGCACTGGGTACCACGATTCGCAGCATGCATAGGATTGCGTTAGGTGGGGGTTGGAATCAGTTGAAGTGCCAGTTGATCAGAAGGGTCCTTACGTTACAGCAAATGTTCTGGGTTCTCCTGATCGGTTCCTAGTTGATACAGGAGCTACTCGCAGTGCGCTGTCCAAACAATTGGTTCCGAGGGCTCCAACCATCTGGCTTAATGGTTACATCGGTAGGGTTTGATGGTACACTCTCTCGAAGCCCTCTATCCCAACCCCTTGCATTTCATGTTGACCAATTTTCTGCACCCTGTCCGTTTTTGCTTGCCCCGAACACGCCTGACAACATTATGGGTCTTGATATGCTTAAGCACTTTAGAGCTACGATCCGCTGCTCCCCTACTGGAGTACGTGTGATATTAAATGAGAATCACCCCATGACAGAACGGATGTGTGTGGTTGCAGAGGATACTGTATTAGCTTCTCTCCCGCGTACTTTGTGGGTCACTTCGGATACTGATGTGGGACAGATGGTGATTCCGCCTGTCCACATTAGTGTCAAGGAGGGTGCTGTGTTACCACGCCTCCCTCAATATCGTATTTCCCAGGAGGGGGAGGAGGCACTCACACACATAGTGCAGGATTTGATTAAAGTGGGAGTAGTGGAGGAAGTTCCATACAATGTCTGCAACAGTCCTATTCTACCCATTTTGAAAAAAGATACCGATACTAGGGTTTATCGTTTTATTATTGACTTAAGGGAGGTGAATAAGATAGTGATACCTCAGTATCCAGTGGTTTCTGATATCACGACGTTGCTTACTCTGGTCCCGCCAACGGCGACCACATTCTCGGTTATCGATTTGAAAAATGCTTTCTTTTCGATTCCTATTCATCCTGGTAGCCGGTATCTTTTCGGCTTCACTTTGAATAATCGGTCCTACAGATTTTGTAGAGTCCCTCAGGGTTATACAGAGAGTCCTAGCATTTACAGTCAAGCAATGAAAAGACAATTGGATTCCTTTGTTCTGCCTGACGGTGTAGCCCTTATACAATATGTCGATGACATCTTGTTGGCAGCCGACACTCCTGAGCTATGTGAGAAGTGCACGTTATCCTTGCTTTCCTTTTTGGCATCTCACAATCACAAAGTGTCGAAGAAGAAATTGCAATTTTGTAGACCAAAGGTGACTTATTTGGGTCACCTTTTGTCTAAGGAGGGGCGTGCACTCACACCAGATCGTATTCAAGCAATTTTGGACACGCCAGTACCTTCCAAGGACGTGCGTGCATTTTTGGGTCTTGCTTCTTTTTGTAGGCAATGGATATTGGGGTTTTCATATATAGTTAAACCATTGTTAGCACTTTTGATAAAAGATACCCCAATTCCTCTTCCCTGGCCAAATGAGTGTGAAATTGCCTTTCAGCAATTGCGACAAGCCCTTTGTTCAGCACCAGTGTTAGGTACCCCTGATTATACAAAGCCTTTTACATTGTATGTACATGAGAAAGATGGATGTGCATTATCAGTTTTAGTGCAGATGCACGGCGACAAGCAGCGCCCTTGTGCATATTTTTCGGCCGTACTTGATCCTGTTGCCCGAGCATTGCCTGGTTGTTTTCGCTCGGTTGTGGCGACAGCTGTGTCAATACGCCAAAGTGAGGGAATTGTGTTATCTCATAAGCTGTTGGTATTGGTTCCCCATGCTGTTGATGCCCTCCTTAATCAGACAAAGACGCAGCATTTGACCAGTGCTCGTTTAACGGGATATGAATTGACGCTTTTGGCTCCTCATATTACGTTGAAGAGGTGTGCAACGTTAAATCCAGCCACATTGTTGCCGTTCCCGGAGACTCAGTCTGAAGCACGAAAAGCACATGACTGTATTCTTGTGACTGAGGAACAGACAAAGGGTCGTATTGATCTCCAAGATACGCCCTTTACAGATGTTGATGGAGAACTATGGGTAGACGGATCATGCCTGAAGCTACCAGATGGTACGACTTCAGCAGCGTATGCAATTACCACATTACAAACAATAGTGGAGACAGCACGCATACCGCAGAAATCAGCTCAAGCAGCGGAACTGATAGCATTAACACGAGCATGTGAGCTCAGTGCAGGATTGTGTGTTAATGTTTATACAGATAGCCGCTATGCCTTTGGAGTAGCGCATTACTTTGGCCTACTCTGGAAGGAGAGAGGGTTTCTAACGTCACATGGAGCACAGATAATGTATGGAGAGTTAGTTCACAACCTTTTGACTGTATTAACATATCCAAAGAAGATTGCTATAGTTAAATGTAATGCCCATAAAAAGGTGGTTGATAAAGTTGGAGAAGGGAATGCTTTGGCAGACCGGGTGGCACGAGAGACTGTGATGCAGCCTGACTCTACTGCAATGTATGTTGTGAAGTCACAGGCAGAAAGATGGCATGATGCTAGAAGAGAAGTGTTGGAGATACAGAGGACCGCTTCCGATAAGGAACGGGAGCAATGGTCCCATGATGGAGAATTAGACGATGAAGGGTGTTGGAGAAATAAGCAGATAGATAAATGGAAGTTACCCACAGCTTTTGTACAACCTATGGTTCAGATGGCACATGGACTAGCGCATGTCAGAGCTTCCGCAATTGTAAAATTACTCACACGAGTTTGGGAGCATCCGGAGATCGCTAGCACGGCAAAGAGGGTAGTGCAGACTTGCATGATTTGCCTGAAGTATAACCCAGGAAAGGGTACACGAACTCCAGCAGGAGGATTTGCAACACCTACTGCACCCTTCGAGGTTTTGCAGATGGATTACATTCAGCTTGAGCGCTGTAACAATCTGAAGTATGTTCTAGTAGTGGTTTGTGCCTTCAGTAAATGGGTTGAGGCATACCCTACGAGAGACAATACTGCAATGACTACAGCTAAGATGCTATTGAAGGAGTTATTCCATCGATATGGTGTTTGTAGATTGTTGTGGAGTGATAACGGACCTCATTTTATAGCAGACGTTATCAAGTATGTCCTGAAAGGACTGGGAATTACCCAGAAATTTCATGCAGTGTTTCACCCTCAGTCTGCGGGATTGGTTGAGAAATATAACGGTACTTTGAAGCTCAAGATCGCTAAGATCCAAGCTTCGACTTCTTTGACTTGGCCGGACGCTTTACCGCTGGCACTATTGTCAATTAGATCGATACCGCATTCTCAGACCGGTCTCACGCCATATGAGATCGTGTTCGGACGCCCAATGAATATTTGAGGTCCACCGAAACCGAAGTCAGTGTATGATGTATCTTGTGTAATGATGAATGATTAACTGGCACAGTTAACGGATAATTTGGTTTCTATTCATCAGCAGGTTCGAGAAGCGCTCCCTGATCGGTCCACAGGTGAAGGACATAACCTGCGGCCTGGAGACTATGTTATGATCAAGGTGTTTGAAAGGACAAACAGTCTGGAGCCGAGATGGGTTGGTCCTGAGCAAGTCTTGCTCGCAACGAGGACAGCTGTGCGAGTCTCCAATCGGAAGAACTGGATTCACTCCTTGCACTGTCGTAAAGTGCCACCTGGATTAGTGGAGCCTGCTGTATTGACCGACCATCGAGAAATCCTGACTGCAGAGAAAGGCCGTGCTGTGGAACCGAACGACTCTGAGGAGCTCTTTCCGGACCAAGCGATTCCTGGAGGAAGAAGATATCATCTCAGACCGAGGAAGTGATTTCTTTCTGTATCAGGACATGTTGTCAGAACGGCCCTTAGGTTAGTGAAACGGAGAGCCAATGAGGCAAGGGGGGGGGGGGGGATCAGCCCTGCATTAGTGTAGTGACACCCGTCTTGGCCCGCTGGTGAAGAAACCAACGGCTGCATAAGGGGAAGAGTTCTGACAACCTTTTAGTTTCAGGAAGATATTGACTTTTACTACAAAATGGAGAAGAAGAAGATTTTTTGTGCGACAAGTTTTATTATCATTATAGCTATTGTTGGTATAACCACGTGGTTTGTTGAGGATGTGACTCCTGCCCGTGAGTTGCTTGTTTTGACTACTCCAGTGCCTGAGGAGCACTACTTTTACACCCTTCCGTATCAAGAATTGAAGCATCGTCAGACTTATTTGAATAATACTTTTATCCAGATGTTGCATCATACCCATGTTGCTACAAATGCTACGAACTGTTGGATATGTGGTATGATGCCAGCTCATCAGAAGAAAGGAGGAACGCCGTTTATACCTCTTTCTTTCTCTCATAATGGCTCTTGTAGAGCATGGTACCCTTTGCTTTTTGCCACACGGAAACCTACAGTGGGACAACTACTTTTTAGACTTAATAGGGAATGTCATCAAGATAAAGAAGGCTATACACAAGCGAATGGGACAATATGGGAGTGGGAAGAATATCGACCAGATAATGAATCAATCCCCTACATCTTCACGAACACTAGAGACATTGTCGGAAATTAGAAGTTTGTAATTCAAGTGGCACAAGCTCAAGCGGACCTGTATGTCCAGAGTGTGGGTCATATTCCTGTTGGTGTTAGTGACTGTATTATTGTTTTGAATATAGATGGATTAAATAATAGTACTTTCTTAGCTTCCCATAATACGTACTTCGTATGTGGGAATAAGGGTTATTATCGCTTACCAGCCGGCTGGTCCGGAGTATGTTATGTAGCGTTCTTATTACCCCCTGTATTCTTAGCACCTGCATCCTATCATAAAGATTTGAAGTTATTGAATAATGTAACTGTAAATAGATATATACGTACTCTATCAATTGATGATGTTGACCAAACTGACACTAGCTTACAGCAGTATGTTGATTTTAACTTAGGATTGTTTTTCTTTGTTGGAGCTGCCCTAAATAGTAGGAAAGTTCGACGATTGACGAGAGTTGTAGAGGCTGTAACAAATCAAGCTGCTGCTGCTCTTGGGAATCTTACGGAAGAATTACAAATCACTAGAATTGTTGCGTTACAGAATCGTATGGTATTAGATGTTATGTTAGCAGACAGAGGTGGAGCATGTAGAATTATCGGAAGTAGTTGTTGTGTATTCATTCCTGACCACACGCCGTCAGTCTATAACGCTATTAATAAATTGCATAAAATCGCAGCTGAGATCCATACAGAAAATGGCACTTGGACCTTTTTTGGATGGTTTTGGGCATTGATCACTACATGGGGATGGAAAGTTTTAACTGGTCTCTGTATTATTGTAGCAGTTCTGTTTTCCTGCTGCATCTGTGTTCAGTGTGGTCCTTTCCTCTGTTCTTTATGTGTGTCATTTTGTATTCCTGATAAGAAAGCTATTGCCAATGTCACCTATCAGAAACACTTAAACAAGGAGGTGGAAGAGATGATGAAAATTGACATATATGATGATTATCCTAATAAGCCGAATGTCTTCAGTAAATGCTGAAAGGGTCGTCTGTCGAAAACTAAAACAGCGATATGATTAAGCATTCACTGAAGACATGAATTCTCTATAGTCAAAACGTGTTTCTTGTCTTATGTTGACTAATGTCCGGACTCCATTTTGTATTGTCATGTCTCCACGTGCTTTGCACGAGAAGAGTACTACCTTTTCGCTAGTTGCTCTTGTAATCTGCCTAGTAACAGTCTATAAATAGCTCCTTTGTCCGTCTGGCGCATGCCCAGACTTGACCACATCTGTTATCAGTTAGTCCTTGTTTGACCATGTTTTCGCGGGCTCAGGAAATTGTTAACTCCGCCCATATATTGATCCTGTATCGAAAATGTCCATAAATGGTAATGAATTTTGCTCTATGTTGTATCCACCCACATGAACCCCTCTGTTGTGTATAAAAGGGGACCATGTACGCAAGTTCTTTGTGCTACTCTATACAATACTGAAGAGTGTTGTGTAGGTTGTAGGACCACCCTTAAGGGTTAATAAACTCTGTCTTTGTATTTGCAGTTTCCGTGCCAACTTCCTTCTAGTTTTCGTACACAGGAGGGCGAACCCTTGTATTTGCGGGCCTAGCTGGGGCCTGTATTCATCAAATGTGTGACACATCTGAATGCCTTCTTGATGGAACCAAAGTAAAAAAACTGAAAGTATTTCCTACTGAGGAGACTGCAGTAAATGAGGAAATCAGGAAACTTCATAACAAATAAATCTCCCAAGATGGCCACCAGAGACAAAAGAGCCCAAATGTAGCCCAAATATCACCCACATGTAGCCCAAGTATAGCCCAATGACAGAATGTCCCAGAGTGTTCTTAAGAACAACTAGAGCGCCTACTGTCTTACTTATGACAAACGTATGGCACACCTGAAGCCATCTTGATTGGAACAAACTGGTAACACTTACAACATGTAATTTAAAAAGGAACACAATGAGTGGGTTCATTTTGCCCTAGAAATTATGATTAGTGCCGAAGAAAGAAAAATTAGGGCACATTTTGAGTGACTTCTAAAATCCTATTCTATGTCAATAAAAAATTCTGATATGCAGACTGAAACATGAACTTTTAATACCAGCAGCAGACTTCCGTGGTGAGCAGTGATCTAATGAGCAACTAGAGTGCTAACATTCAGAATTCATGGCAAATGTGTGACATATCTGAATACCTTCTTGATGGAATCAAAGTAAAAAACTGAAAGCATTTCCTACTGAGGAGACTGCAGTAAATGAGGAAATTAGGAAACTTCATAACACATAAATCTCCCAAGATGGCCAATAGAGACAAAAGAGCCCAAATGCAGCACGAATATCACCCAGATGTAGCCCACATGTAACCCAATGACTGAAGTGTGCAAAACACTTATTTTTTGTGTATTTGCAGTTTTATATAGTGCAGACTTGTCAGGTATTGGAGTGCTTTACATGAGCATTGGTTACATCACACAAAATCAAATTCATTTTGGTTGTAGACATGGGGAGATTAAGTGATTTGACCAGAATCACAGAATGTTGAGCTGAAGCAGAAACTCCAACCTGGTTCCCCAGTTGCAAAGTCTGCAGCTCTGGAAATAACACCACATCCTCTCCCCTAAGTGCAACATTTAATCAAGTGGTCAACTGGATAAAAAAACATAAAGATTACAAATAATTTAGAAGTTCTTTGTCGCTATTTGAAAACTCAGAAAATAGGTCCTCATTTTAGTTTTTTAGAGCACTAACCATAATTTTGATGCAAATATGACCCTCTCATATATGTAATTTCTAAAGGAAATGCTCTAGGTATTACAGTTTTGATTACATCAAGATGACGTCAGGCGTTCCACACTTTTGTAATAAATATAGAATGTTAGCAATCTAGTTGTTCATTGGGATACTGTTGAGAGGCAGAGGCCAGGGGCACGGACTCTGAAAATTGAAGGCAGGTAGGAGAGTGCAGAGGCAACAATTTGACCACACTGGGCAGGCAGGAAGGGCAGTAGCAGCACAACAGACTATGGAGGGCAGTGGAAAGGGGGGCAGTGGAAAGGGGGGCAGGGGCAACAAACCAGCAATACAGGACTGGCAAGAGAGGCTGTGGCAATATAATAGACCATTGTGGGCAGAAGTAAGAGGCAGTGGTAGTACAACCATACACGCCAACAGACCCGATTCAGCCAGGACACGTCCAATGTTTCTAAGCTCAAATGGGCTTTACTTGATCTGTCTCCTGTCTACAATCTCCTCTTTTTCAATGTAACTCAAAGAGGAAAATCAATACCCCAGTTGTTTTTCAAAATCTCCCTCTTACCAAGTTCTAAATGTTCGCAAGTATGGTACATTGGATCATGGTAGGCAAGAGGAATTGGGGTAGGGACATGGACTCGGATAACAGTGGACAGGAGGGACATGGAGAGGTGCACCAAACTGACCCTACAGGGCAGGCATCAGGGTTTTCAGCAGCACAATACACCACACAGGGCATGCGGGATGGGAGTGCAGCACAACAATCCATAGAAAGCAATAGGAAGGGGACAGGACCATGCACATGGACAACAGAGAACAGGTGGAAACGAGCCAATGGTAGCTAGCTGACCATAATGGACAGACAGGAGAGAAAATTGCAGCATAACAGACCATAAAGGGCAGGAGGGACGGATCAGGGGCATTACAATGGAACAGACAAGCCAGGAGGGAGGGAATAGGGGTCTGCACATGGAAACAGAGGGCTGGGGGCAAGGGGGCAGGGCAGGAGCAACAAGATGACCATGGAGGTCAGGCAGGAAGGGCACTAGAAACAAGACACACCATGGAGAGCAACAGTGAGACTATGATGGCATACACACAGACCATGGAGGGAAGGTGGGAGGGGGTCAGGGGCAGCTGGCTGACCACACAGGGAAGGTGGGAGGGGCCATGGCAGCACAGAAGACCATGCATGGCAAGCAGGAGGGTTAGTGGCAGCACAATGGCTATGATGGGCAAGAAGGAGGGTGCAGGGGCATGCACAAAGGACCATGGAGGATAGAAGGGAGGGTCAGGACCTGGGCACAGACAAGAAAGTTCAGGGGAAGGGGCCTCACAACAGACCGCGTGGGGCAGACAGGAGGAGCAATTGCAGCACAACAGACCAGGGAGGGCAGAAGGGTGTGGCAGTAAAATGGACCATGGAGGACAGGAGGAAGGGGATAGGGGCATGGCACGTGGACAGGCAGGGTGGAGGTGGCAGGGACAGGTTACAGTCATCTGACAATGCTAGGCAGTGGGAGGGGAGTGGCAGTTCAACAGAACACTCAGAGTAGATAGGAGTGTCAGGTCCATGGATCATGGTGGGCAAAAAGGATGGAGCAGGGGCATGCACAAAGACATCGGAGGGCAGGGGAAGGAGAATAGGGGCAGCAAGCTAAGCAAAGAGGCTAAGCAGGAGGTCAATGATGGGCCATAGAATTGGGCAATGGAGGGCAGGAGGAGTGGACTGGTACATCATGCTAAATGGAGGGCAGTGGCAGCACATCAGACCATGCATGGCAGGAGGGAGGAGGCTAGTCCATGGATTCAGACAACAGAGGATAGGGAGGAGGTGGATGGGGCAGCAAGCTAACTGTTCAGAGAAGGTGGGTATTAGGAACTTTATTGTTTTTAAAATGTGTGTCTGTGCGAACTACTTAAAATATGAACAAGTATGCAGCATAATCTCACTTTTATTCAGGAAGAAGAGGATGTTTGTGACTGTGACTCTGGGCTCACTTGGCAGAAACACCCCCTGACCCTCCACCCCCATCGCAAAATGTAATGCCCGTGAAAAGGGTAGGTGGATGCAGTGTTATATAGAACATAGTCCTGAGAGCACGATTGAAAATGAAAACTAGATATAGTATATAGTATAAACTATGCACCAAAAAGTGTGATATAAGATGAACCGGGGCTTGAAATATAATATGCAATGCACTGTGCGGAATGACAGATTCATTGGAGAGCGCGAGATAGCACAGGCACTAGCGCGTGCTATGCGATATGCACCTTGGAGTGTAATAAGCACAGGGCAGTGTTGTGTAACCTAACTAGTCTCTAAAGTTGTAATATAAAATATGTGCTGGGGAGTGTAACGTTGCATATGCACTGTGACAAAGATATGGATCCCAGATTGTAATATGTATGGCATAGCGCTGTGATTTATAAAATAGGCATCGAGGAAGGCACGTTAGATGGGGCAATATAACCCGTGCGAAGGCAAGTGTGGCATGACATATTCACGGGGTGGTGTTACAGTACACATGGGCTAGAGAGTGTCATAGCACACGCACTAGCTGGTGGAATACAACACAGAGGTGTGTGGCACTCGGCGGGCACTGGTGGCTGTAACACAGCATTGGGCTCAGCCAGGAGCACGCTGTGACTCTCAAGTGAGGTTCGTCTCCTTTCCAGAGAGTAAAATAAAAAGTATTACACATCCGGCGGTGGATGTGTGTTTTATTAACCGTGAGGGGGGTTTCTTGCATAGTTTGGTCGAATGTTTGTCGAATCCCCTTTAAATGGCTTGGTGTGCGTGTGTATTAAATGGGCCCGTCAATAGCTACCCATGTTTGTATAAATAAACGACAAGGGTGTCTACTTGGAGAGTACCCACCGGCCGGGGCGCCGGGATTAGGCACGGTAGGGCGTCAGACACGTCAGAGCTTCGCTAGCGGTGTAAATATATTCCACGTGGATTCATTGTATGCATAGTCGCCTTTTAATGAATATCGCGCAAATCGTCAAGGTGATAGGTACATACGGTTTGTCCAGCATGTCCTAGATGTTTCTACAAATATATATTTTTTAAAAATAATAAAAAACAAAGGCCGGCCCCGGGGGATGGGGTCCCCGGGGCCATAAGTGGCCTGAGGAGGGGGGCAACGCAGCCCCTTCCTAAAGAATAAAAAAAAAAGAAAAAGGCCATGACCCGAGGGTTGGTGTCCCCGGGGGCTGATTAAGGCCTTGAGAGGGGGGCCATGCGGCCCCCTTCCAAATGTATTTCTTTCAACAAAAAAAATTAGAGTGCAGGCCCTGGGGGATGGGGTCCCCAGGGCCAATAAATTAGTAAAAGAAGTGGGGCCACACAGCCCTCCTTCTTAAAAAAATAAAATAAATAAGAGACCGGCATTCCGCCGAGGCCACGCCCCCTCCTTGCAGCGCTCTGCAAACGCGCCCCCTGGCCAGTTGTAAGTTGGGGAATTAATTCCCCTTCAATACTGAGGGTCCCTGAGGGCCAACTAGCCCAACAGGTATCTCCAGTATGCGCCAGGGAGCTGCGTTGCAGACAGGTGTTCTGAGGCCATGCTATGCAACGCAGCTCTGTGGTGCTTACTGGCGGTACCTAGTGGGCTAGTTTGACCCTAGGGACCCTTAGGATTCAAGGGGAATTAATCTCTCAACTTAGAACGGCCACAGGGTGCGTTTACACAGTGATGAAGGGAGGGGATGGGGCCTGAGGTGAGGGGTGCAAACACGCCCTGTGGCGCATTTTTAGATTGGAGAAATAATTCCCTTACAATCCTGAGGGACCCTGGGGGCCAACTAGCCCACCAGGTGCTTCCAGTAAGCGCCACTGCTCTGCGTTGCAGAGAGGTGGTGCAGGCCGTGCCCCTTTTTACACCTCTCTGCAATGGCGCTTACTGGACGTACCTAGTGGGCTATTTTGCCCCTAGGGACCCTCAGGATTCAAGGGGACTTAATCTCCCAACTTAAAAAGGCCACAGGGCGTGTTTAGACAGTGGGGAAGGGAGGGGACGGGGCCTGAGGTGAGGTGTGCAAACACGTCCTATGGCGCGTTTTAAGTTGGGGAAATAATTCCCCTTCAATCCTGAGGGCCCCTGGGGGCTAACTAGCCCACCAGGTGCTTCCAGTAAGCGCTACTGAGCTGCGTTGCAGAGAGGTGGTCCAGGCCGTGCCACTTTTTACAGCTCTCTGCAACGCAGCTCTGTGGCGCTTACTGGAGGTACCTAGTGGGCTAGTTGGACCCTAGGGACCCTCAGGATTCAAATGAACTTAATCTCCCAACTAAAAATGGCCACAAGGCGTGTTTACACAGTGGTGAAGGGAGGGGACGGGGCCTGAGGTGTCGTGTGCAAACACGCCCTGTGGCGCGTTTTAAGAGGTAGTTTTAATCCCCTGCCCTATCATATACTAGGGGCTTACAGAGGAGGTCATGCTAATCACAGGGGGACCCCAACGCATAGCGTTCCCTAGTGTATGTAGGTGTTTTCACTGTATTTTGAGTGTCTTTTAACATAGCACTGGCTCTAGGACTGGTTAGTCAGACTCAGTTACCACCAGTATCCGTCTGAAAACGTTGAGGGTACAGGATGATTTTGCAACAAGGCTTCTTTCTGCTCTTCTGTTTGTTCTTTCTGCACGTCATCCTTCTTCCTGCACTTTTCTTCATCTTTGAGGACTTCTGTTGCTTCTTTCTGCATTTCTTTATTTTCTTTCTGTGCGTTTTTTCTTCTTTCTTCACATGTCCTATCGCTGTAGGCATAGTTAGAAATTAGCATTTAAAAAAACCTTTGAAATTCACTTAAAAAACCATAGGTTTCAGGCACGTTATAGTTAGGAATTAGCATTTAAAAAACCTTAGAAATTCACTGAAAAAACCATAGGTTTCAGGGGCGTTATAGTTAGCTGGACTTTTCAATCGTACAAAACCATTGAAATTCCCCTGTTATAGTTAGTTCAGCTAACTATAACTGGTGCGCCCGAAATGCACTGCTGATGACGTCACATATTACATCACTCATGACATGGTCAGTGACATCACTCATGACATCACTGATGACATCTCAAATGACAACTCCGTACAATAATCCAATTCCTACAGATGCTTTATCTCTGCACCCAACTGAGTCTCTAGATCTCCCACCTGCTGTTGCCCCATATGTTATAATTTTATCAAATGTCCCACCGCTAAATTGGCTGGGGGTAAGATCAGGATAAACTGAACACCTATTTGCAGACTTAAAGATGGTGAGAAGAATTAAATGGGAGGGTATATCACAGAAATCATTACCAGGTGATTGCATAGTCCTGTCCTTTAAAATACCGCAACTTGTGGAGACTGTGGTAAACAGAACTAGGCCATCCCATATTACCCCAGACTCGATCTCTGCACTTCCTCTGAATTACTTCTACCAACCAGGCCTCCTGGGACCCATCCAACGGCCTACACTACGAAGTACCCAAATACTTCCTTTTCCCAGCATTACAACATTACAACTTTTAACAGATTCCAGGGCCTTGAAAACTTAGAGGACATAGATTGACAATCAGTAAAGGGTCACAAGGGAATGGAGCGGAGCCAATTGGGGACAAATGTACCCAACCATCTGGGAGGGGAAGGCAGGGAGATCCACCCCACTTGCCCGATGAAAGTATTGGTTTACTGTTTTGGAATGTGGCAGGGCTTAAGAACAAAATTAATAACCAAGAATGGTTATACTTTGTAACAGGGTATAATTTTAAATGCTTACAGGAGACATGGTCAACAGAACCTGTACATATAAATGGTTTTAGAATGTTTTTTGTCCCTGCTGTCCCGACGAGCCATGGTTGACCTAAAGGTGGTTTATGTATTTTTGCCTCTCACAGCTTTCCACCTGTTAAACCATTTATAGGGAAACTAACCCTTACTACCTTGCGGTCATATTCGATGGGACAGGCCTGGCCAGGATGGTTGTGGTGAATTTGTACAACTCTCAAAACGGAGATATGGTGTTCCATATGAATAACCTATATGAGTGTCTGGAACAATTGTATAATACTAACAAAAAAAGCTATCGATTGTGTGGGAGGGGGGGGCGATTTTAATATTCTAATGTGCTGTTCACCGGTTGAGAAAATATGTGTTATGAACAATTTAGTTGGCTCAAGTAAAACTCATTTTTTACATATTAATCTTGGAGACAATCTAAATGAACTCATTTATTTGCTAGATTTATCTTTTTCTAATGAGATGTCAGTACCATATGCGCCTTTTAAATGTACTTGTAACGGGTGTAGTAACCCCAGCATTATTGATTTTGTTTTAATCTTGAATAACCTGAGCGCTGAAGTTTCACATTTCAAAACTCACTCCATCCCATTAAGTGACCACTCTACCTAATCTGTTCAAATAACTAAGACCACACTAATTAAAGATAATAGAGTCAGCAATAAGGCTTCCTGTGGTGGCCTAGAGTTAGCCACTACTATCGGTTTTTCATTGCGATGGCATAAGATCATCCCAGAGGACTTCCTCAGAAAATTAATTAGAGACGCAGGGGAAGCATTTGAAATATGCCTGTATGACAGTGCACATCCAGTAGACATCATTAACTCATTCTGAACTATAAGTAAGACTGTGAAAGAGAATCTGCAGTAGACAACAAAAACAAAGAAGCGTTGAGATGGATGGTTTGGCACACATTGCACTAAGGGAAATAAGAAGCTTATAGAAGCACTCCACAGAATCCCAGGAATACAAACAAGGTCAAGCAGTGTAGATTAGACTACAGACAGGCCCTGAAAAAGCAGAAAATAAGGCAAAGAGAAGAGGCTGGGGATGCACTGTGCAAAGCAATTATCTCGAATGACAATAACACATTCTGAAGGTTAGTAAATTCTGCTCCATTGAACGAAGATATTGGCTCCGGGATTTTGGTAGCAATCCCTGAGGATGGTTGGATCAAACACTTCTCTGCTATTTATGTCACACAGCCACCCCCCAAATCTACCACCAATGATGGTAATACAGACACCCCACAGCTACCAATTATTGCCCCTTTTAGCTTAGGTGAGGTGATCGAGACAATAACTTCTAGCAAAGGGGGCGAAGCAACCAGCCCTGATGCTATTCCGGTGGATCTGTATAAAGTGAACATTCCATTGTGGGCCCCCATTTTAACTATTGTTCTAAAAGTCTGCTGTAGGTCAGCATTCATCCCAACATGGGCGGAATCTCATAGTTCCCATTTATAAAAAAGGGGATCGTCACTAACCTTCGTGTTATAGGCCAATCTCACTGCTCGACTCTTTAGTGAAAATAGTTGGTAGAAGAATCTTGAATAGCCTACAAGAGTGGGCTGAAAGCAAGGGTGTGCTGACCAATTTACAATATGGGTTACACACTGGAGTGGGGACCATTGAACAAAGTCTTAATCTGTCCATCTTTAAAGGGAAGTACAAAAAGATGAAAGGCGGCAACCTTTATCTGGGTGTTGTTGACCTTTCCTCCGCCTTTGACTGTGTTAACCATTTCAAGCTCTGGGCAATAATGGGCGAGATGGGTGTGGACCCCAGGATAATTTCTTTCTTAAGGGACTTATACTCAGGAGCCAAGGCTAGGATTAGATATGGAACCCACAGCGAATGCACTCAGCCGTTTAGCAATAGGAAGAGGAGGGAGGCAGGGTTGTGTCGTGCACCTTTCGTGTTCTCACTTTATATCAACAATGTGGGTACTGCCATGGTACTACAACCAAAAGATCTGGTGGGACACCACCCTGTGCCTGTACTTCTCTATGCTGATGACACCGTACTGATGGAGCGCGCCCCAATTTCAAATCAGCAGGTACTCAATGTCTTTGTCAAATACATGCAGGATCTTGACCTACATGTGAATCAGGCCAAGACTTTCATAATGAAGTGTGGGATGAAATCAGGCAGCTCCCAAACCATGAGAATCTAGGATACAACCATCGAATAAACCAACACATTCTCTTAGCTTGGTGTGTTATTTGACAAAGGGGGCTCCTGGAGTCAAGCCATCAAAACAACGTCACTACTCTTTAGAAGTACCTGCACGGCCTTACGTAAATTTGCTTTAAGATTGGGTACTAATCCCCGAGGGAAATGCTCACCATTAATAAGGCAAAATGTGTCAGCAAAGCAGTATATGGGGCAGGCATGTGGGGCCATGTCAACTGCATGCCAATACAACTAGTGGAGAATTAATTTTTAATTTTTAAGGTATCTAGTTGCCACCCCCAAATCTGCACCAACCTTTTTGTGTCATGCAGAGCTAGGACTATCGTTTCTTGTGGATCTAATTAAGACCCAGCCAATCCTGCTCTGGAATAAAGTATGGACATCAGAGTACACTGTCTTGAACCAACTCATCATTAAGGATTGCCTAAATTCTACTCATTATGCAAAAATTCCCCGGTTAAAGTATGTAGAGTGTTTTTGTCAGGATCTGGGTCACCCTGAATATTAAATGCTTACAGGAGACATGGTCTAATCCTGAAAGCCTAGCGAATGTGAACAGGAATGATCTAAAAGCTGATTGTTTAGCACATCTTGAGAACAACAGAATGTCTGCAGAACTTGTAAAACCTTCTGTCCAAAGAAATCAGCTAATTTTAACCAGCTACAATATGCAATTCTATCTTAGGCAGGTTCCTTACCAAAAGCACAGATATATTTTAACCCATTTTAGGATGGACATCTTCCATCGCTTGGTTACGTTTTCGGAATTAAATGATTGATCCCCTAATCTTTCGCACTGTCCCTGCGATAATGCTTCATCACAGACAACAATGCATGCCGTTCTCTTTTGTAAATTCTAAACAAAATGGAGAAAGCATTATATATTAAGTCATTCAAAGCATTTAGACTTTTATAAATGTCGCCCAGCATATTTATTTCTACAGTCCTTATCAACAATCAAAATTTGTGCAAGAATTTCATCCTTTCTGTGGTGCGTTCTCTATGTCAGGAAGTCTGTTTTAACAACTCTGTGATTTGCAGTCTATTCATGATTTTTATACATTGTAACAAACTGGTATTTAATCAGGCGAGCACACCAGGATCATATGGCAGGCCCAGTTTTTGAGGTTCTTACCCTCCTGTATGTTGCTCTACGATCTTGTATTTATAACTTTTTAATGAATATGAGTCAATATTACCTCCACATGATTTTTAAGTATGTATGGAAAGGACCGTTTTATATGTATTTGATACTCTACTCCTTTTATATATGAGACAATATGCTATGTAACAGGTTCAGTAGTATTTACGTTGTACATTTATATTGTGCTTTTATGGTCTCTTATTTTTTGACTGAATAAAATTGATAAGGATGAGTAAAATCTGAGCCTAACTATAACGTCCCCATAACGTTTGTTTTTTCAGTGAATATCTATCTATCTATATAGAAATCTACATAGCTATCTATCTATCCATCTATCTATCTATCTATCTATCCATCTATCTATCTATCTATCTATCTATCTATCTATCTATCTATCTATCTATCTATCTATATATCTATCTATATACATATGTATATATGCATCAGTAGTTTGTCAATTGATTCTACAGTGTAATATACTCAAAGACAATTGTTATCCAAATGAGGATAGGGATTTCTTTTTTGTGTGTCTGGAATGTAGCGGTTATACAAGGTACCAGCAAAGTTTTTCACAAAACAGAAATTTCTCATTTTATCATGTATCTCTGCATTTGCTTTAATTTGCATTGGAAAATGAATTTGAGACAATGATAATGCAGCATTTTTGTATTGGACAGTCGACCAAATTAAAATGGCATGTTTGCCATGTCAAGTCAATTATTCCTTGGATGCTCTTCAGTACTTTGCTTGTAGGAAGCAGTCCCTGCTTGCATATTTTTTAATATATTTTAAGTAATCTAGAGAAGATACAAAGTTTCCATACATTTTTCCTGTAATAGTCACTAACTGGGTTTTTTCAGCTTCTCATTTGTGCCCGTCTTTTGCTACTACTTTAGGATCTGTATCCATCTGTCATCACTTTCATGTGTGAAACTTATTCAAATTATTCAATTTTCAATCTGTTTCAAAGACGTAATTGAAACATATGTTGCTGCTATTTATTTTAGACATATATTTACACTTTTTCTATGTTTTACTTTACAAAAAGAAGCATACATTTGGGAACTTATGCTGATGAGAATTTGTGCATATTTCAATCTTTGTTGCTTATTTTTATTTATTACGTGCAAAGTTCACTGAGGTTTTTAGATGATAGGAGCAGAGGGCTTCAATTATGGCACTGATGAGTCAGTTTCCTTGCGCCTGAGCCAAATTTCTGACACATCTTTTGGTGCAAAAGTGACGTATTGCTGGAGTTTGTCATAAAACTGATGCAACTCCAGCAATGCGTCAGAACACATAGGTAAATCCGATTGTAAAATTAATTGTCAATCCCTACACATGGTTTGAGCAGGCGTAAGGATTTTGACGCAGTCAAGTCATAGAGTGACACAGTGAAATGTTGTACATTTCACTGCTACACTTCTACGTGGCTTCTTTTGCATTAGAACGCCTACCCTGCATACATTATGTCTGGTGCAGGTGTAATGTGACGTAGGGCTCTACAAGTTGATGCAATCGACCCAATGCGTTAGTTTGTAGATATGGAGCAGTGTGGCACACATACTGCACCGCTGTTTCATAAAAAAAAAGTGACACAGATGCAGCACAAATGAGCCCAAAGTCCATAAAACTCAAAATAAAAATTGATAGAAGGAGGTATATGTGGCCCTACCACTTGCCTAAACCTCATTGTTGTACAAAGGGGCACATTTTTTTGGGAGAGCACTCTCGCTGTCTAAAGACACACTTTTTCTTTTTCATCCAGTACAGAGGCTTCAGACATCCAGGCCAATTTTGGGTGTGTGCTTAAAATAAAGCAGTTCATTTCTCAAACTGTCTTTAAAATTATTATACCATGGTTTGCCTCTGAGAAAATATCATTCAAAAACTGTTGCACTGTTTTGATGTTCTATTAAATTGTATCATTAATAATTTGCTTCCTATTAGGCATCAGCCAGACAACTTGCATATTTAGCTATTTCCTTTTCAATTTACAATCACATTGTTTCATGAATCATGTGTGGAAAAAACGTAGTGCCCCTGAAGGTGATTATCAATGTCTAACTAAAGGCGACGTGTAAAGCAAATGCAGGCACTTAAGTTTGGTGGTCGGCGTGGGGGCAGGAGGAGATTTGAAATGGCACAACATGCTCATTCTATTTTATTTTTAGAAAAACAGTTACCCTACTTTTTGTGAAAAGACAACCATCCCAGGACTGTTTATTGTGAGGAAGGAAATGTTTCAGCTTAATTGTCAGGCAGGAAGTCGCCTGTGCTGTGAAACCGAGGACGGGGCACAGCTAAACAATCTTTCCTGTCAGGGTGCCTGTTTGCCTGAAAGAAATGTTAATTTGCACAATGGTTAATCAGTATTGACTTTTATTGAAGAATCACCAGAAGCTTCCTGACAACACAGATTCAGTCTTTTTGAGAAGTATTCTGAAGGTGTTACCAGCTGAACTGTGAAGTGTGTGCTTTTAAAGGACAGTTATAAAAAAATGCTTCCTGGTGACACATATTTATTCTTTTCAAGAGATGTTGTAAGGTAGCTACCAGCTAAGCTTGGACTTGAGTGCTTTTGAAAGAACCTACTTGGATGTTCACAGTGCTTGCTGTCACAAACTGGGATCTTTTAACACTTAACATACCCAAGTCACAATGTTCAACTGCACCAACCATGATTCAGGTTTGTGGCTCTCTGGTTCAGTGCATTAACTAATAGAAGTTTCATAATGTGCATTATCCGCTATTTAATATTGCTTGCATTTAATTTTCACTTAAGCTGTGCATTATTATATATGTAGTTACCTGAAGTTAAAGGACCGAAAAAGTTACAGAATATTTGTTTTGCCACACCTTTGACCATGCCCTCAGGCTCACTCACTCTGCCCCTATTGTGCATTGCATCACAGTTCCCATACTTTTTTAAAATTCACTTCGACCACTGGTTATGGTCAAGTCAGAACTCCAAGAGCAACTTTTAGCCTATTTAATATTTGCTAAACATTTGAGGGACAATTTGGAAACTAGGTGGCACCTAGAAGAAAGCGGCACTTGTGAAATGCTCACCCAGGCAGATAGTGTAAATGGCTGTTTATTATCAGTCAGAATGCAGGCAGTATTTTTTACTTAATATTTGACTTCACTGCTATCATTTACACTGTCCTATCGGAGGTTTGCCATTTTAGTTTCACTGGTATTTTAATAAATGAATCTAATTTATTTTTCTGCTTGTGCAACCTTTTGAGTTTTAAAACAGTATGTGATTTGCGGTGTGTATGCTATTTGAACAGGATGATAATGCAAAATAAAGTACAAAATAAATTTGGTATTAGCTAAGGCTGGCCATGCCCTTTATTCAACTAGGCATTTCCCCACAGCCCTACGTACTACCATGCATCTGAGGTTAGATTGATGCTTACTATCATGCATCTGAGGTTAGATTGATGTTTACTACCATGCATCTGAGGTTAGATTGATGTTTACTACCATGCATCTGAGGTTAGATTGATGCTTTTTATTGCAGATACCTGCATCACTGCACTGAAAAGCATCAAAATGCCACTGTGACCATGAGGTACTCAAGGTTTTCTGGCTGCATTTTAGCAAAGTAACCAGTGCGGTTTTTGATTTGTAGTGCTAAGCTGCTGGCTCTCTTTCAAATTCTGTCACACTCGAGAGGACAGTAAGTTAGTGATCTTTCCTTTCTGTTTTGCAGCATTCCAAGATCTTTTTAGAGATTTCATTCCCCAAAAGGGCATAACTTGCAATACTTATCTGCTTTCATGCACTTCAAAGCTTGTTTTTTTCCTCATGAGAAAGTGTCACCTAAGGGCCTGATTACGAGTTTGGCGTACGGGTTACTCCATCACACACGTGACAGATATCCTATCCGCCTTATTACGAGTTCCATTATGTTCCATTGGACATAATGGAACTCATAATACAGTGGACAGGATATCCATCATGTTTGTGATGGGGTAGCCTATACACCAAACTCGCAATCAGGCCCTTAGTGTCACACATTTGATTAGAGAATGTCACCCATAAGTGTACAGAAATCATGGAAATGTCACATGCGCAATCTGAAAACTTGGCAGCTATGCATCCTTTCCAAGTACTATGCTTTAGGCACTTGCTGATTCCAACTACTGACAAGGAGGTTCGCTCCCTGTTATAATCACAGATTCCCCTTTATCCATTTCTCAACCTAAATGAAAAAGGTTGTTTAAATGCAGAAAAGTCTTTGTTTTTTTGTTTGAAAGAAAACAAAACCACAGACAAATTATATTTCCTCCAGCTTAAACAGTATTTTCAAACACAAATTTCTAATGATGGTACAGATGTGGAGGTGCCTTCAACAGTGGCAACAATAAGTGTACCTCCGGAAATTGCAAGTGCTCAATGTAAATGTGCTCCAACAATCAGATCTGGTTGTGTAGCTTTGATTCAATTGGTGATACACTTAGTATCTGACTTTAAACTTGAGGGATCGACTGGGTCTATTTTAGCAACTGGACAGCTCAGAAATCTCAATGGCATCCCTCTCCTCATAATAGAACACAATTTCATTCTCAAAATGTCTCATAATGCAAAGACACTTAAAGACAGATAATCCATGTACACTTGATTTTTTGTTCTCCATTTCCATAGGAGTATGGACCACTAAATAGGGCAAACATTTTAATGTTCATACAGGCATTCCCATTATTGTGAACTAAATCATTGAAGGAAATATCAAAAATCTCTTTCTGTGACAATAGAGGTCTCTCATACAGTAGAGTGACCTTTTGGTCCAATCTTATCCCTGGTATTATTTTTGCAAACTCATTTTAAAAAAAAAAAAACAGCTATGATATATCGGTGGAAGACAATTTGAATAAGAAGAAGGGAGAGGGAAGTCTAATGCATCATCATTGGAAACTGGGGATGAAGAAATTGAGAATTTCCCAGAGTTGAACTCTCAGGATCAAAAAGAAACATGAGAACAGTTCCTAATAATACAAAGATTGATGGTAAGAAATGAAATGCAGAGAAAGTATGGTCATGGCTTCCTGGTGTTTTAAACAGTGATAAATGTCAAGCCCAGGGTGTTAAACCTGTTTAACAATGAAGTAACATTGGTATCTTAGATTATGGCCAGGCTGGAATCATCAAAAATAGTGCTCTTTATGTCACAAAAATCATCTATATTTTGTCTCCAAGAAACATGAGATACTAAGGAGTTTAAAGTGGACTCTATTTATGTTTTTTATTCCCCAGCCATTGATGTTTCACAGAGGTATGCATTAGGTGGGGCAGCCATCCTAACGTCTACAAAGTTTGAGTGGTTTGTTCTTTTTCGTGCTTTGTTAAGTACTTAAGTTGTTTCAGAATTGATTTTGTACCACTTAAGTTACCCAGCCCATTATTGCTTTCAATCTTCACGCTGTTCAGCAATCTAATAAGATGTTATTGGAGGTATTTGATTAAATTAGTGAAATTGTTGGTAAAGAAAAGATCTTTTGGATTATAATTACTGGCGATTTCAAGGCTAAGAAACCCAACAAAGCTCTACAAAATCATAGAACTCTGACTTGGAAGAAAGCTGGGACATTTCTGAAACCCAGTCCCCAGATGAATCCAAAGCAGATAAACTAGGAACCCTCTTGTTGAGAGAACTAAAATCTCTATGAGCTTTAATATTGAATGAAAAAATGGGCAATGACATTCCAGCTAATGCTCTTCAATTAATAATTATATAATAATAACCTACTCATTATTTAGTCATGTGCTCAGCTTAAGGTCTATAAGTATATTTCATAGTGATCATGCTCTTCTCTGAATTAGTTTTTCACCTCCTATCAAGGATGCTAGTGATTTGTCATTGGAAAATGGTTATGGAATTGGAGATATTCACTGTTCTAGGTCTAGGTTGAAATGGAATACACGTAACATTCTGTTTTTCAATAATTTAATTTCTAGTTTTGATATATCCCTTACAGAATCATGTGTTACAGACCCAATTATACCTTTTGAAGTAGTCATGTTTGATTTGATGCAATACATGAAGAATACATTTAAGGAAAAAAAGGTTAGCGTGTGGAGGTGAAGATGCACTTTATCTGGAGACATTAAAAATGTGTACAGATAATTGGATCCTCAAGGAAGAAGTGTAATAGGTTATGGGCAGACCGGAGGAACATGTAGTGGAATAAGAACTAATATTATTATAATGTGCTGTCCTAGAGAATGACTTGAGATATGTTTGATACATTGTGGCGAAAATGTTTAGTTCAAGAATAAAACCAGAACCAAATCCAGATGCACAACAATGGGTCATTTTTATAACTAATCTTTAAAAAGAGAATATTGCTATTTGCTACTTAAAGTTTTATTTTACTTATAATAAGGAGATTGTTTCTTAAAGATGTTAAGTGATTGTGGGTTATATAGGAGGAGCAAAGCCACCTGTTGTCTTAGGTCCATACAGGATTCTAGTTGATGTCTTTAAGCAGAGCTCTGAAGTATGGGCTAGAATCATGATGCCTTTTTAAAATGATTACTACTCCAGCAGTCAAATTCCAAATTCGTGGAAGGGTAGCAGAATCGCTCTGTTGCATAAAAATCGCAGTACATTTTCAGTGGAAATTAATGGCAAAGAGCCCTTTTGGATAAAGTAGGGAAGATTTTCGGCCAAAGTATAGTGGAATATCTGCGAGCCTGGGTGGAAGAAACAAATATTATTTCATTGGTCCAGTCTGGCTTTAGAGCCAATCTAATAGTGCAAGATAATATTGCAGTATTGGTCTGTATTGGATACAAGCGCAGACTGATTATACTGCATACATCGATTTTTCAACAGCATTTGACCTAGTTGACAGACTAACATTATGCTAAAACTGTAAGTCCTCTAACTTGCTGTTGGAACTGGCCCATCCTGGTTGGCTGAAGCGAGGCCCTAGCAAGGCACAACCTACCACTCCCATCAGGGGTGGATAATTACACTCACTGTATACCCTGTGCTCACCCTTTGGTAGCTTGGCACTGAGCAGTCCGGCTTATCACAGAGGCAATGTGTAAAAGCATTGACACAGCACCCTCACACAGATCCACTGAGTGTCACAAAAGAGACCACACATGGTGTACGTAAAGAAAGTTTGCATTCAAAGCACACATAAACCAACACAAAATGAACATCATGCATTTCTGGGCATAACTCACCTTTGGAGATATTACTAGCAGTTTACCCCCTCAGAATCCTTATATGGTGCAACATGTTGTCAGAACGAGACCCATCCTGGTCCACCCTGGCAATTAATATAATTCAATACCAGACAGTTCTAGGGTGCACCCCAGATCACAGCGATATCAGAATTGTGTACAGATAATTACAACCCTTTTAAGCAGAACCGTGGGCCACGGCTGCACGGGTAAAAACCATTGTCAGATGTAGTATTCTTTTGGCAGGGAATCAACACATAAAACAACACTGCTGGTGTCATTAATAACAGACAGTCACTCCCAAACACTCACTTAGCACCGATACGTGGTTCCACAGAAATAAGGCAGGTATGTATGGAGTACACACACACACAGCACTGAAATGTGGTTCAACTGATTTCCGGCAGTTCAGTTGATAATGCACATGCTGGCCCCGTAGCCTTAACCATCCTTCACCATTCAGCTAACCCCAACTACCCTACATTCATGGGCTGGAGATAAAGAGAACCTTCCCCTTGTTTTTCTAGACTGATCACGGCCAGAGTCACACCCAGTCAGGGTCTCAGGGAAGTGGGTGGGAGTAGGTAACAGGGTTAATTAGGCGGCGGTCGACAAATGGACGTTTGGTCACTACTCAGGAAGTTCACCCATGGTATACAGAGCAGAAAGAGGCTAAGGGGTATAGCTGTTCAGTTAAAGGATTTAACACTGGGCCTTCTAGCACCAGTGTGGTTTTGCGCAGCAAGGGTGGTGGTCACACAGTCTCTTGAACTGCTTCTGATCACTCCCTGAAGCATTCCTTAGCCCAGTCAATTACTCTCACCACCTAGGTCAAGTCAGGGCACTACTACCTGAAACACAAAGGTGTCAGGCCAGTAGGGGAGAGGGCAGATGGTAGGCCGCACAAAAAGAACAATTGATGAATGGGGGAGGAAGCTGAGGAGCCTCTTGGAAGGAGGAGGCACCCTGCAAGCACACATAGTTCAGAGTAGCACCCAGGTAACCTGGGCACCATGGAACACAAATCTGTTCCTCTGCACGCCCTGGAAATGAGGTACAGCATCTGGTGCAGTCTGATACTGATCAAACCAGACAGTTCCAGTCACACTTAATGAAGAGTCGCAAATTCATACCTCCCTGGAGATGAGGCACAATGTCTGGTGTGCATTGAAACAGGTCACACCAGACAATTCTGGTCACACACAACAGAGGGTTGCAAATTCTGTACCTCCCTCGAAAGGGGGCACAACATCTGGTGCTTATTGATATGGGTCACACCGGACAATTCCAGTCCCACACACAGGCGCAAGTTCAGCAGTGCTGCATGAGTTAGAATGAGGCACTACTACGGGTCCGCCCTCACCTCCGAGGGTCTAAAACTGTGAATCAGACACTACACACAATGAGCATGCAGTTGGATTTTCACACAAGAGAGATGTGGCACGATTGATGAAGCAGGTCACACGGGGTCCTGCAACAGGTGAATCGGCTCACCACCAACAAGAAGCTTTATGTGTGTTTAGGCCCCACGATGCAGGGGCCACATTCCTTAGATGAGGGCAGTACTTCTGGGGCTCTTCACCAGCCAATGATATCTCCAGGTGCAATACTTAGTTCCATGCTCATGCCACACCACAAGGGGGGATGCAGCAGAAGATGTGGACACTTAAGAGGGTGCCGCTCTCCAGGTGATGCCGAGGTTCCCTTGCAGGAGATATTTGATGTCCCTGAGACCTCCACAAGAGAACAGGGGGCAAACAGGCCTTGGAGAGAACACTTCAGGGTGCCACACAGAAGCAGGTAGCCAGCCCACGCCAGCCACTATTCTGGAAGGATGCACTGTCCCTTCCAATTGTACTAATCCTCCTTCTGCACAACAGATTTCTCTGACAGTGTGCACCATGCAGTGCAGGATCTCTGGTCCCACATACCCACAAGGGTTTCTGTGAGGTTTCCACTGGTTGGGGCTGACTACTTTTTTTGTGCAAAGAAGAATACACTAGAGGGGTTTTTAATGGGAATGGTATGAGTACGTTTATTAACAGAAAATCAGTCAGATATCCCAATACATCTTGGATGACTGTTGGTTGTTCCCTTTTGTTTGTGGAACGGGGACGTAAAAAGAAAGTCAGGGAGTTTGGGTAAGGTAATGACAAAACACAGTCCCCTGGTGGTGGTTTCCTCCTCGCTGGTGTTGTCTCTGCCTTGCTGGGGTTCCTCGGAGTGGAACGGGAGAGGGATGTCGGCAGTGGATATCATGGGGAAAACAAAAATGAAGACGAAAAAACAATCAGACCTCCGTTTTGGGTCACAAGTAAATAGGGGAATGAGTGCTCCTGTCACCGGTGTCTCCCTATTGTGCGGTGCCTAGGTGTCAGGGAACGTTCAGTGACTTAGGGTGGTTTGGGCCTTAACCCCCGCCCACCAACCCCTTTGAGAAAAGAACCCCAACTAAGGCACTTGCCTGAACCCACGACCCTCCTGGGCCACAGGGGTGGAAGTCACAGCCTCTCCTCCCAAGGTTGGAGTGCTGGACTCTATCGCGTTGCTCCCAGAGCGGTCGTCAGTACGCTGCTCCTCCTCGTCGGTGGGAAACACGTCCTTGGGCACCTTCTCCTCTGCCACGACTCCTTCCTCATTAGTTTCGGCTCTGTCCTCGTCAGTTTCGGCTTCTTCCTTGTTCTCCTCCACTCCGTCTTCGTTCACCTCAGCTCCCTCATCGGAACGCGTGGGTGACTCGAGCACCGCCTTCTTGTCGCCCAAGGTCCCACCTGGCTGTTCCCTGATTGGTGCAACACTGGCAATGTCCGGTCGGTCCGCTAGATCGGGGACCCAACTTCCTGTGTGCCACATAGCGGCCGCCATGTTGGAATGGTTGGGCAGTTCACGTTGTACTGGAGGGGAATCCTCACAGTTTCTCGACCCTGCTAAAGTATGGCACCATTAGTTATACAGTAGTATGCCTTTGAAGCTGGGGGTGATTCAGAGGGTTTCCCTTTGAACCACAGATGTCTCCTCCAAATTTCAGTCCTGTCTTCCATGGGGCAGTGGAATGCAGAGCATGATCTTTAGTAGGGCCATGAGCTGGCTCCCAAATGCCAAGTGTCAAAACCTCTTCCTCCAGTCTATCCAGCCAGGCCCTTAACCCCTTCCATGCGGCACGAATTCCGCCGCGGTGCTGACCGTTTCTTGCGCGGGCGGGCTCATGACGGAACGGTTCCGTCATGAGCACAGCTCAACCGACGCTCATGACGGAACCGTTCCGTCATGAGCACCGAAGGGGTTAAATGGCAGAGATCTGTCATTCCAGTTGCATGCCCAATGTCTATAGCGGTCTCTGGGGAATGCACAGATGTGCTCCCCAGCATCTAGTGTGGACTAGAGTCAAACTAAAAGGCACACAAATAATTTTGGAGTAGAGAAATGCCCACTTTCTAGACGTGGCGTTTCTAAGCTATTAAAGACAAAACCCTCTTTACCACAGGAGAGAGTTTTTCAGTGTGAATCCAATGAGAGGAAATATTATGAGGCTGCTTCACTGTAAGTCACTTTTGCAGTTTGAAGTAATTTCAACCATTCTCCTATGTTAACCTATGAGAGGAGAAAATCTCATAGGTAGTGAAAACACACATGGCATTCTTTACTACCTGGGCAGGGAACACCCATGTGTACCTGCCCTGCCTTTTGCCTACCACTTGCTCCACCCCTCAGAACTTACCCTAGGGGTGGTCTAGTGGTAGTGGAAGGCCCACTCACGTTTGCCTAATGAGTTGGACAGACCAACCTGAGACAGACCAACCTAAGCACTGGCGCAACTGTGCACCCCCGTGTCTGCAATGGCAAGCTTGATACATGTTTGAACAGCTATTCTGGTGGGTGGCACAATCAGTGCTGCACCCCACCATTAGCCAGTGCAGTACCTGCCCTGAGTATGTAGCATACCTTTTTAAAGGGCACTCACAGGTACAGCACCTAGACCAATCACGTAAGCACCACTTCTTAGCATGGGTAGGAAGGACATGCACGCTTTCACATTGAATTACAGTAGGAAAGCACCCAGACTCCTAAGGCCATGAAAAGAGAATTCAAAAAACCCGGAGGAGAAAAAACAAAAGATTTTAGAGAAATCCCATAAGAAAGGCCATGTCCAACACATGCTTAGACTAATTATTGCCCTACTGTCATCAACAAGGAGCAAAGTGTTATTAGGGGGCATACAATGTTTATCCCCTGAAATCCCTACCAGGAATGGGCCACAGCAGAGTTGCTTATTAGTTCCTCTGCTGTTTTCAATTTATATGTCTGATTTTCCTAAACAATTTATTCATATCCATACGTTTATCTCCTAGATTGGGGTATTTCCCATTACACAGTTTGATGAATGCAGACAATAATAATCTATTTGATCTAGCCCCACTAGGACTTTAAAGAAATTTGTGGGAATTAAAATACTAAGCTGACAAACATTATTTTAAAATAAATGTTAGAAAAACAAAGGTGATAGCCTTTTGAGCTCTTATATGCGGGAGATAATTTAGCTGTTTAATGGGTCAAGAAAAAATAGAGTTTGTCGCAAGTTACATTTATTTGGAGAGAACCTTCTACTCTAACCATTTCCACAAGCTACATTGTTCTAGCTTAGGGAACAATGCACTTGCCCATTGTCAGGCTTTGCAAAACGTTCATGGCTCAATGGGTAAAAGACATTTTAATCATCTACTAAGTATTTATAGATCAAAGATCCCTGCTACACTTTTTTACAAACTTGAATATATCTCTATATCCTACTGGTGACTTTTACTGAGATAAAATTTTACTTAAGTGTTTTAGTCTGAGCTCTTACTCCCTGACAAGGCTCTTAAATAAGCATTGGGGCTATCGAGCTTTTTTGTAGGGCTATGTCAAATGTATTTCGATAGTGCTATAAACTTCTACAGGTGCTGATGGCTGCCCTCCTATTTTGAAACATATTTGGTAAAAGAAGTTGATTATGATAGAAATTTCAAAATCCCCTCTGAAATTTTTAACTGTAGTATGGATTTGTTTAAAAACATTTGGTTCCAAGGTCAGCTATGTAATTTCCTATATATTCAAAGTAAGAAACTTAGCCTCAGTCGAGAGAGCAGTTGTTGCATTAATTTGAAACTGTTTGGACAATATATTGCTGGAAGTAGTTTTGGATCTGGTAAAATAATTCTGTTTCTGTGGGGTGGCACTCTTGCTTTTAATACATTAAAAGCTAAATGGAAAGGTGCCCAGCAGATTTCAGGTACTTGCAAACTATGTAACCTGAGTTCCCAAGGTCTCTTCCATGTATTACACATTTTTGATGTTTTAAGTGATATAAAAAACTGTTTTATATATTCATTAGTAGTGGATTTTACCTAATCAACTCATGATGATTTGTTTCACTTTATCTCTCATCCCTTGCAGCCCCCAGGTATGCTATACGATATTTATAGATTTAAAGGGATTTTTGCACATGTTCTAAAAACGTATGTAATGTTGCTGAGCATAAAATGTTGAAACATATCATGCACATACGTACTATTTAAGATGATGTTAGAAATTATTTTTATTAATAAATAGTGAATTTTAACCTGTAAACCTTTGACGAATTATGGCCTTTTACTTTTGTCTCCATTCTTCCTTGATATGTTATAGAATATTTTACTTTTTAAGTGTTTTAAAAATGTATGGAAGGTTGTTTTGTATGTGGTCAAAGCTGGAAGGTACTTTGTGCATATATGTACTATTGTTTTGTTAAAATCCCTTTTAAAATTTGTTTTTGACCTCAGCAGATGTCTGTATGAAATGTTAATAAAATTGAAGATCAAGTCAATACCTCATTTACAGTTTGCTGGCTTCACACGGTCCCAGATGTTGCCAGTTTCTGCCCATTATGATAGTCACACTTAAAATATATGAGCTACTATTTTTATCAGTAGAAGTATTGGAACAATGGGTGGATGGCAGAATGTTTGCTATTCCCTGAAAATTACATATTGTTCCACCACAGAAATGTGAGAGAATTCTGTCTTTTAGGCAAAATCTGATGATTATAGTGTATTCTGGGTAAGACATAGTTGTAGAATCCACACAAACTATTCCACCATTCATGTTGTTTCAAGCACTGTCTTGGGTTTGTATGTTTCCCTTGATAGCATCCAATCTTTGGCCAAAAATGTCTGTTGCATACATCTGGAAATTAAGCTTAATTTCAAGCTTCTAAATTCTATCATGTGCTTTACACAATTTTGCTCTTAGGTCTTTTCAGTCGTTGACAATAAACTCATCCATTAGCGTGCAATACTATTTGGGAAGACATGTGGAAATGCAAGTTCATAAGATATGTGTTAGTATCTGTTGAATTTCCCCATATTATTGGCTCACAATTATCTGGCATTATGGGTAATCGAGGATTCAAATGGCACTATTCCTAAACTCAGATTCTGTGGGCATTTTGAAAATACATAGTTTTTACTTAATGTGAGGCATGGCCAGTAAATAGCAAACAAAATGTAGTAAACAATAGCTCAAATATCAGCTTTGGGTATTGTGGTATTCAAACAAACTGCAAACTGTACATGTCTGTGACTAGAAGAGCTAAATGGATGCAGTGGCTCATAGCTGGACATAAACATGTTGTCTATGGCCCTGATAGGAGCCAGGTCCTTTGATGATTATTACTTAGGCTAATTTAATTTCCAATCTTCATCTGGCTCCTTGCTTGGGCACAGACGTTGGTGCTGTTGCCCCAGAAAGGAGCTAGATACAGTTTGGAGTTTTCTTAGTTTAATGGAAAAAAACCACTGCCTGTCTTCTTTCTGGTACACCAACATCTCTCTGTGCCCCAGTATGTAGCAAATTGCTGTTTGGATTTTATAATTTACCTAAGACAAAAATCAGTCTGCTTCTGGTTCCTTGTGGGGACGCCTACGCAGCTCTTATCTTTCAGAATTTTTCTCATGGACAGAGTAACGTTCCAAGATGAAGGACATGTGTGAAATCAGCCAGACCCTAGAGACTGGAAGGGGAGGGTCTAGAAACAATCTTAGTTCCTCCATGTACAATCCTCACCTCCTGGGTCATGAGTTCTATTTGTGGGTTGGAAGGGGTATTGGAAGGGTGGTTTTAAGAGGCTGAGCCAATTTTCCAGTCTTTCTTCCACTCTCTACTTTATAGACAATAGAAAAAAGTGGAAGAAGCTGCTTTGCATGGCTAGTGGGAGCAGTACTATTTGCCCTCGGAACTACCTTTAGCCCACCCACCAACTCGATCTTTGCATGGACCTTGAAGGGCTAGAAAAAACTTTTCAATACTATCCCTATGTCAGGAGTGATATCACCTGTATAATAATGAGGTGGGATGGGTGTGGACACTGGACTGCGTTATCCGGTGGTTGACGATGCCTAGAAGAGATCGGGCAATAGCAAACTCCTTACCACTTCCCCAGCATGAGAAAGAGTTTGTCCCCCTGGGGGGGGGGGGGGGCAAGAAAATGTCCTTAATGTATTGAAATATATACTTGTCTTGGAGACAGGCTTTCATGGTGCTTAAATACCTGACATATCCAACCCAGGAGTTATTGCACTTACTTAGTTAAATTATTTAGATGTTTATTTGTATATTGTGGTCTCTGCACCTCATTTGTAGGTATATTTAAACCCTAAGTGGTCTTACTAGCTTTGCATGTTGTGCATAGGTTTCTTTTGCACATTTTCAATTCCAGGGATATCCCACTGAGATTTAATCTGTAGGTAATAATTTCTTTGTAATGTAGTCATGTTACAGAACTACTGCCACCTTATCCTTTACTCTCATTATTGATTTATCAGTGATACAAGAAAGTAAGTATAGAGCTTCACCTCTCTAAAAGTCTTATCACTGGGATATTAGTGTCTAGTGAGGGTCAATCTTTGCCAGTAGATCATTATTGGAGCTTCGGTACATCATTGGCATATGACTCAAAGATTACTTCCAGATCACTCTACCTGCCTAATAAGTAACTGTGCCGATGCCATGGCATTTTCCTTCCTTGTCTTCTAGAATTATGGATCGAACCACCACACTAGTAATTGCATTGACTTCCAGCAACAACTTCTAACCAATGCTGTAACCGCCCTGTGCAGACACCACCAGCTGAATACCGGTCAACTAGATATTACTAAGAGGATCCAAGATTTTGACAATGTGCTCCCTACACATCCCATCTTCTGTTTGAGAGTGATTTATTCAGACTTTCGTATGCTGTTACCCATACACTTAAGACAGGAGTCTTACATTTTCAAACTCATTCATGTGGGAAGTACTGTCGTTGAATTTGCAGATGCAAATGGAAATTTTACACAAGGTGTCAATTTGGATTCCCATGGCCTGTGACTTCACAAGAGAGAACAGTTTTACGTTTGCTGTCAAACATACTTTGACACAGAAATCACAGAAAAATGCATACAACCTGAAAAGAACAAAGGCCTCCAAATTCCCAAATGACAACAACCCTGTGATTTGGAAGATGTGGAATCCAAATATCGATCTACAATTTGTTGCAGAAAACTCCATCACAGTTGCTTGGTTTGTGACTTCATATATTACAAAATCAAATAAGTCAGTGATGAAGCAGATGTAGAAAAGTCTATCTAAAAAACAGCACAGCTTCAGCTTGAAAATTCTTTCCCATAGAGAGATGGGCTCTTGTGAGTGCTGTGAACAGCTCAGCTTGGTTAGTTTGTTCTAAAAGTCAAGGGGAATTTTTGTGGTAAGTCTAGGCATAGTAAGTACAGGGAAAAGAGTGTTAAAGCCTTTCCCAGAAATTTAGTACCTAGTGGACTTGGATTCCGCTAGACAAATATGTTGGATACATACTATCCAAGAAGGAGTACACATATAGAAAACATGTGCTTTATGAAGTACTTCAACACTACAGATACAATAAGAATCAGACAGAAAATGTAGAAGAAGGAAAATATGCAGTAGTTGGATGTGACGGTTGTTTGATTAGACATGGCAAAGGAAATCTAATTATCTACAGGAAACTGAGTTGCCAAAAAGCGAAGAAAAGAGGGTTGCCCTATTTGGCACTTCTGCAACTGTTCAAGCCTTGGCATGCTTAATCAGAACTACTTGGAGGCTAAAACTGCTATGAAGACTCTTTCAATGCTGTAAAAGACAGTATTAAGTGTGCAGTATTTTCAAACTATTTACAAATGTTGAAAGATGAGCTTGAACAAGAAGAAGCCATTGCTGCTGAAGTAGCTAGGCAGAGTTCGCAAAGTAGTCAGTTATGACCCACTTAGTCAAGATCCACTTAGACAGACAATTATTCAAAATGAAGCAGCATAGCGAAGAGTGAGGGGGAGACTGCAATGCAACAAGCAAGAAAGGATACTATTGATTTTGAAAACTTAGTAGCACAATTAAATGACAAACACAAATATTTTATGTTGAAATAAGAGATAAAATGGAGCATGGATTTCTGCACGATAAGAAAGAATGTGAATGTTTTTCATTTAAGCCAATTCTACTCTACATCAGTGGTCAAGCTGAATCCAGTAAAACATTTTCAATTAATGTACTCATTCTTATCTACAGAGGACTACATAATCAAATTTATCACATGTAGTAACAACACCAATTGGATTAGCTGCACACAACATTGAAGGAATTACTTTGCACTGACTGCTTATGCTTCCTGTTGAACATGACAAAAAGCTGGAATACCAAAAGTTATCTGGAGAAGCTTGTCATGAGGAATCAAGAGTTTTAAAGAAACTCAAGCTTTTGATGATCGATGAGGTGAGCATGGTTTCAAACTAAATGCTTGCCTTAGTACACTTAAGAAAGCAGCAGACTTTGAAAACAAAGTATGACATGCTCTTTGGAGGAAAGCATTCAATTATGTCTTTGGTGATTTACTGCAACTCACCCCTTTAAAAGGGCAGCCTGTTTCAAGACACTTCTCCATCATGAAACAAGAAATTCCTTGGGAAGTATTGGCAATGTAAATATTTGGTTAAGCTTTGAATACAAGGAACTAGTGAAGTATATGCATCAAGCATCTGATGTGGAATATGGAGATATTGTGAAGGACATAGAGTAGGCGTTCTGACAGAGGAGGGGAAACGTGCTTTGGAAAGCCAGCTTACCAAGAATCTATTTTTGTCTGACAACACAGCAGCACAAATAAGGTATAATTTCATTGAAAAAGAACATTCCATAGTCTATTTAATGCCTACACTACAAGAGTGCTCAAACTTCAATGAACAATTACTGAAGCAGGAGAAATAAAATGTTTTGGAAATTACATACATCGATCCAGGGAATAACAATACTACTAACTGAGAAACTACAAGCAAAATTGGATGCTTTGGAGAAGATTGTGCAACAACTCAAGGATTAAAACAGTGTTTACATGTATGCAAAATGTCTTGAATAATTTTGTGGAATAATTTAAATGTTGAGGAAGGGTTAGTAAATTGTACTTTAGGCAAAGTGATTGATTTTGTTAACTTTCCAAATAGGGGGTAAGATTGAGCCCTAAGTTGTCAAATTTGATCAGATTGATGGCATGAAGCAGATTGGTCAATGTATTGTATGTTTTTTGCTTGTGAAGAACTTGTATATATGATGGCATCCATTCTCAGTCGCTCTAACTTATGCTGTATCTATCGACAAAACTAAAGGTTTAAGTGTAGACGCAGCCTTTATTAATATTTGAAGTACAGTAATCAAAGAAGGAATGTTCTATGTAGCATTATCCCAAGTTAGAACATTGACGGTTTGGGTTTAGCTGAATAGCATAAGAAAGTTAGTACTGAGGCAAGCTGTGTGTGAGAGTAGAATTGGTTAAGAAGTCTATATAGTCTTCATTTAGGTCGGTACCCTATTTATGAGAAACAGGCAATCAGTCCATTGCGGAAGCTTACAAAACAGTTGACTGATGATCAAAAAGAGAAAGCAAACCACCACAAACTAAAAGGCATTAAGATGAAAAAACTGGAAAATGAAGGAGCTATTGTAGGATACCAGTTGGAAATGCAATGCAAATGTTTTTCTTAATGTACTGTTTCATTTTCCACATCTTGTACATCAAGTTGAAGGAAAACTAGATAAGAGATTGTGTTCTGCTATTTATCATTTGTTGCAACGTTCACTCATTGACAGATCTGTAATACATTCTGCTTCGGCATTTGTGACATTTTAGATATATGTAGCGGATCACTAATATTTACTTTCAACAGTCAACTAAATGCACAAGAATTTAGCAATGGTCATGCTTCGAGTTTTAGAAGAAAAAGGAATACATATTGATGACTTATTTGGACTGATTTATAAATGGGTCCATGACTGTGAAGAATGCTCATTTACATCCTCCACTGAAATAAATTCTGAGTGATTTGTGTACTTACCACTACCAGATTGCAAAACTGTGTCTTTCGATAGATTGATTAAAAATGCAAATCAAAATATGTCCTGTCCAAATGGTAGATCAGATCTAATGTCTACATTGCATGTAGAAAGTGGGATATACCATATTTTACTGTTACAATGATGCATAGGCGATGAACCTAAACTGGAAATAGAAAGTACAAACTTCAAAGGCAGGCAAATATTAATTTCTGGAAAAACATATAGTACTCAAGCTGTTATCTTTGATGAAGGAGTAAACATAACTTCTGGACAATACACTCCCTTTTTTAAAGACTAAAAGTGGTTTGACGGAATGCAGTGAAAGCAACTTAAAATTGACCCCAAAATTGCCTTTCAAACTACAAATTTCATTTCATTCCTCTTATTTCTTCAGCCAATGTTGTAATGAGTATTTTGGGGGAAAATAATATAAAATCTTTCTTGGCATTGGAACACCAACATTTTAGACGTCATTCAGCTTATCAGGGGTGATGTCAACAAAAATATGTCCAATATTCGGGGGGCGTGGCTTGGATGGCAGAGCCGATGGCTGGGTGATCGCGTCTCTCTGCCCCGAACGGAGACAATTTGGTGTGGTTCCAAAGCTACGGCACTTGTACTAGCCACAGAGCGCAAGATTTCGATTCATTATGGGCAGCTACATCGCAGCTTCTAATGTTACAGAAGTTTATGTGCAGTGTTGGCAAGGATTCTTGTAACAATTCTGTCTTGCACGCAAGGGTCCGTACAAAATGGCAGATCGTGAGCCCTTCTCCGTCGGACCTCGGAAAGCAGTGAGACACCTTTGGAAAGTCCGAATTGCACCTGTTTCTTATTGCTAGAGCCTAGTCCTGCATGCAACAAGGTATTTATGGGCTTAAATTGATTCCTCTGCTGAATCGGAGCTTCTTCTCCGATTCAGCAGAGGAATCGATTTAAGCCCATAAATACCTGCCTGACATCAAAATGGCGGATCGGCTCCGTCATTGCCTTTAAGCATTTTCTGCCCGTATTCGTTGCGATCCTCGAGAGTAAGGGGCTATCATATCCTGGGTCCCTTTTTGGCAGTTAACTTTTGGGGCGGGATACTGGCTCCTATCTCTCTGGGGTGTCCTAGTCTTCAATGATGCCTGACCTTATGATGGCGGTGGTTGTGTACGATCGTTACACAAAGGAATACTGAAGCAGATGGGAAGGGGCCACATGAGTCTTGCCGAGGCGTATAATTCATGCAACAAACAATTTGTAGCTAATTAGGGGTTCTGGACGTAACAGATCGCGAGACTACCTTAGTACTATTTCACGCTGATATTGTCTCCGGCACTGGTTACTCTATACCGGATAGGTGTGCACAATGGCGGAAAAAGAGTCCAAGATTCAATATGAAAAGAATAAAGGAGAACCAGCACTTTCTGACTCCCCTATTAAAGCTAAAACAGACATTAGTAGCAGCATGGACATGGTCCTTAAGAAACCAGCCAAAGTCTGCGAAATACCTAAATTCACTAAGCAAAATACTGATGCAATGCAGCTAGAACTCACTGCCATTAGGGCAGATATGAGTACAACTAACTCTAAGATCTAAGATCTGACTTCTAATCTTAAGAGACAGACAGCTTAGCACGAAGATAGAAATAGGAGGGGCAACATCAGACTTTTAGGTGTTCCGGAAAGATCAGAAGATACTGCGGGATCTTGTATCGCTTTTCTGGAGGATTGGATTCTTCAGCTTACAGGCCTAAAATTTGCTAAACCTCTAGAACTTGATCGAGCACATAGAATACCAACTTTCAATACGACCTCACGGCAATTCACACGCCCTATCATGTGTAGACCACTGAGGTCTCAACATGCTGAAAAGATTATCAACTATGCCCAAAACAACAGACAGATTGTTTGGAATGGACACACAATAATTTTCACACTGGATTACTCTAAACCCATGGTTGACATTAGGAAGGGCTTCCTTGACTTAAGAGATAAATTAAGAGAAAAGAACATCCAGTTTTCCTTTGTGGGCCCATCCAAATTTAGAATCTTAGTCAATGGTCACAGCCTCTACTTCACCGATCCTGCGGACTTGGTGAATTCTACTTATTCTATGTGAGTATTGCTAGATTTTTTGTGCCATTGGGGTATTGTATGACCCATGTTCTATTTTTGTTTGCATAAGGTATTTAACCATGATGACGGACATATGCTATATCCTCTGGAATAGTTACGTTATTAGATTAAATAATTCTCTGTTCGATGGTGGGTCGCTTCTGCCGTCGCACCTCCTACATTCAAGGTTTACAGGTAAGGGTGGTGAGGGAGGGGGGTGAGGGGCAGTTGGGGAGGGATACCCAGAATATGAGAATGATCACTAGGTGTACAGTGTTTTGCTTTTCGGGTGTTCAATTTTGTTTCTCATTAATATTATTATTATCTTTTTCTTTCTTTCTGTCTTCTATGTTTTTTTCCGTTTTCTTGCTTCTTTCTTCATTCCTTTTTCTTCTTCCCCTTCTTGTTATTGATCTTTCTAGGATGTCACTCGGAAGAGGTCTAGATTATATTTGACAAGACAAAAGAACCTATGGAATATTTCACATTTGTTCATGGTTGTGCCTTACTACAGGTTTTTTGTCATAACGTGCAATGTCTTTGTGGTGCCGATATTTATGGAGTTAGTTTATGTCTTTGCTGAGAGGATGTTTTCTTATAGGGATTTAGTACAATACGTGGAAGTCTGTTATTATTTTATACTGTTCAAATTTAAACTAATCTGTTTTCATTTGTGTTTATGACGATACAACCTAGGATACGCAAGATCACTGAAGATCTTAATGTAATATCGCTAAATGTTAAAGGGCTTAATCACCCAATTAAACGGAGGGAATTATTTGACTATCCAGCTAAAACCAAAGGGGATATCATTCTGCTGCAGGAAACTAAATTATCTAAAGAAGATGTTACTTCTATTAAGAATAATTGGATTTTACAAATTGCCTGTTCACCGGCAGATCATAAGCGAAAGGGGGTAATCGCGTTGATTGCTAAAAAAGCGGATGTTGTATTAGAATCAAAAACTCATGACAGTGAGGGTAGATTTTTAATGACCCACTTAAAGAAAGGAGAAGATCTTATACATGTGGTGAATATATATATGGCCCCAACAGAGATTACAGTTATCTAAAACCATAAAAGACCTTCCTCTGGAAGTTCTTATCATTGTGGGAGGAGACTTTAACATTCCATTCGATCCTATAATTGATAGACAATCTAATTGTAAATACCACCCCACTAGATCACATACCATAGTTCAAAATATATGCTCTAAATGTAATCTTAAAGATGTATGGAGACTGCAACACCCGGATTCTAGAGACTATACTTTTTATTCTATATCGCATAATTCTTACACCAGAATTGATTACATTCTCCTTTCAGGATCGTTTAAACACTTAATTGAACATTCAGATATCTACCCTAAGCTGGTGTTGGATCACTCATGTATTTGTCTCAAACTGGCAGGTAGCCATAATTAACCAACTCCAAAAAGATGGCGTTTTAATAACGATGTCTCACTAGACCCTGAGGACAAACGAAAAATTGAAGACGCGATAATAGATTATTTCAAACATAATGACTCTGCGGACACTAATGTCAACACTTTATGGGATGCTATGAAAGCCACCATTAGGGGAATAATTATTGAAATCAAAACAAAAATAAACAGAAGCATGAATGTGGAATTAGTTAAATTGGAATCCGAAATCAAAATCCTGGAATCTTCCCATGATAGCTCTCTAAATGATAGCTCTCTTCTTTCATTACTAACACAAAAGAAATATGCTTACAATAAAATCTTGAGTGAACGAGTGGGAGTATGGGTTAATACATTTAAAGCCCTTAATCCCTTGCGAAGCTAATAAAGCGGGTAAATTACTCGCTTCATACTTTAAGCATAAACAAAACCAGAATAATATTTCGGGCATCAAGGATACCAGAGATCAAGTACATACAAAATGGATAGATATATTGAATACCTTTGAATCCTTTTACGAGGAGTTATATAAAAAGGGTTAAGACCCTAATTCAGAGAGCTGCACCCAATACCTGAACAGACCTAACCTACCCCAATTGTCGGAACAAAACAAATGAGCATTAGGGAAACCGATTGTTGCTGAGGAGATTATGAATGCGGTTAAAATCTTGAAGGGTAATAAAGCCCCAGGCCCAGACGGTTTTACAGCCAAATTTTATAAAAACCTTCCTAGATCAATTACAACCAACAATGTTACAAGTCTTTAATCACATAGCTAGGGAAGGACGCACTATGAATTCCATGACAGAAGCCAATATAGTGGTCATACGTAAAGAGGGGAAAGATCCACTTCTTCCAAAGAATTATAGACCAATATCCCTCATCAATGTTGATTGTAAAATGTATTAAAAAATTCTAGCTACTAGACTTAACAACTTTCTTCCAGATCTAATAAGTAACTCTCAAGTAGTTTTCCTTAAAAGTCGCATGTCCAATGATAATACTAGTTTTTTTATGTCATGTCCAATAAAATGCTGCTTTTAATCCAGTTCCAGCTATTGTTATCACATTGGATGCAGAAAAGGCCTTTGACCGAGTCTCTTGGGCCTTTTTAAAACAATGCATGTATGTATTCAATTTGGGAGATTCGTATATAAAAATGGTAATGTCTTTTTACTTAGCGCCATCGGCTCGTATTGCAATTAATGGTTCTCTCTCGGATTCCTTTTCCCTCCATCAGGGTACTAGAAAGGGTTGTCCCTTGTCCCCATCTCTGTTTTTGTTAGCATTGGAACCACTAATGCAAAACATTAAAATTAATTTGGATATAAAATGTGTAGGTTTTACTGATACACAAGTCAAATTAGTTGCCTATGCGGATGATATACTAATTATGACTGAAAATCCGGGTCATTCAATTACTGCCTTGATGGCCACTATTGTGGAATACTCTGTACATTCTGGCTATAAATTTAATAGGGATAAATCAGAAGTGAAACCCTTGAATGTGCATTGCGCAAGAGACTTTTTAGGTGACTCTGGATTGGCTTGGCAACCAGGTTATATAAAATATTTAGGTATCAAATTTGGTTGTAATATCATTGATACCCTTCATCATAACAAAAAGGTAACCCTGGAGAAACGGTGTGGTTGAATGTAAAAAAATCCATTCTTGATAATCTTAATCCTTTGGTATTACTTACTTCTAACCAATTGTACCCAAACAGATCAAAGTCTATTTTCAAAAATTCAAAATTGGCTCTTCTGATGATAGATAAGAAATTAGATATAAGCATAAGGGGTTCCAAGAAGGAGTCTTATTGGCTTAATCGTAAGATACTTTACAGAGGGAAATCATTAAAGCTTGAGGATTGTATTAAACGGGGAATCTTTTTTCCATATTAGTTGGAGCGCTTTCTGTATCCAGTGACTTTTGCATATCTTCAGGCCTGGTATAAATTAGATAACATTGAATTTTATAATTTTTTTAAAGTAAGATCTGCAATAACCAGTGTAAAATTACTTAATGGGCCTCCATCTTTACCAATGTTTGTGGCGAATATTAACAAACTAGGCCACAAAGTATCATATATCTATAAACTTCTTCGACCTAAATCTTCTAAACTCAATGACAACCTGGTCACCTTTTGGGACTCGCACGCTACTGACCCAATACCGGACTCTTCATGGCCACAAGTTTGGAACTCGGTAACAAGTAATAAATTATCCCCGGTATTATCGCAAACTAAATGTTAGCTTCTATATAGAGCATTTTGGACTCCAGCTCGATTACACTCTCTGAATATTCGAGATGATCCATTATGCTGGAATTGTGAACAGGAAACTGGGGATCTTGCTCATCTTATTTTATATTGTAAAGCTGTGTTGTCCTTTTGGGACAGGGTCTTTGTGTTTCTTTCTAACTTATTTAAATGTGAGTTGAAAAGAGAGTTCTCTGTACTGACTACTGGTTTTTTAAAGTGTGATTCGTGCTCTGACTCGGAGAGAGATCTTTTAGATCTATTACTTATGGCTGCAGTGAAGATGGTGCTTAATAATTGGAAGGATACGCACAAGACTTCATACATGAACTGGGTCGCCCATCTTAGGGGTGCAGACAATATTGTGCTACAGAGCTCTCCTTGGAAACCCTCGTCTAGATCTTTATGAAATTCCTTGGACATTTACTTCAATACCCATAAACCTCTGTGATTTCTCTTATTTCGCTTGTATTTTATGTATATTATGTCTATGGTATTTGATGTTTTGGGATTGTTATTATTTTACATCAGTGTCTTACTATAGGATTCTCTTGGTACTTTCATATGGATCTTTTCTCTTCTCTTCTCTCTCCCTTCTGTATCTCAAGGGTTACTAGTTTTCTGCTCTTGAGTTCTTCGCTCTCTCTCTTTCTTCTTTTTTGTTTGTTCTTACCCTTTCCTCTTATTTTTCTTTTGTTTTTTCTTGCATTCTCTTGCATTTTCTATGTTTAGATTATTAACTGTGTTGGAATGTGATTTATATGCGATATTAGATTGTAACTTTAGCTCAATATTTAGTTTATACATTATTCCAAACTTGCTTTTCATTGGTTGTTTGGATATATTGTTGAAAATGTATTTGAAATTAAAAATTATGTCCAATATTCAACAGTGCTTCTGTATCACAGAAATGAGTTAATATTCCAAGTGGATACTACACTCTCTAATAAAATGCTGCAATGGAACACAATGACACAACAGACACAGTGGAATTACAGCACTCTTCAACCGATACCAAAACTACCTTTTAATCTTTGAAGGTGTCAACTCTTGTCTCTTCAACCAAATTTCTGTTAAGTATTAATAGATAAAAAGTAATTTATTGTATTTTATCTATGTATCTAATCATCGTTCTACATATTGCATGGCCTACTAGGGTTCATATTTTTCAAAGGATCTCAAGAACTAATGTGTGGATTACATTTATGAGTAGCTGTGTATCAAATATAATAATAAACAAAAAAGGTTTAAGGTACATTTCTCTTTATTACTGTAAAAAGTGTAGATAAAACAACAGTTTAGAGAATTGTAGTTAGTGCTATGCATAATGTCACTTATTTACAAAGGTGTACGGTGCAGAGTTTAGTTTTTTTCTACAGCCATATGTTTGTTTCTTCCCCACTGTTCAAGGATGGAGCTTCATATAGTGCATCATTTATGGTGCAAAAGTATGAAAGCTGAAAAGAGTAAAAAGAGAAAAGGTTTGTTTTACTATGTTGTGATTGACTGCTACAGCATGAGTAATGTATATTATTATGTTGCTTGAAGTTTGTAAAACAAATACTAACTGATATTTATATTCTTTTTTATTTTACAACATGTTTTGGAGTGATGTGTTTTTAAATGTATCAACATACGTCTACTGATACAGACATATTTCTTTGACATAGCAATGCAGAGAGTGATCATGTGAAAAAAGAAGAGCAAGAAGAAAGAAGACCTGCCCTGCAGCTGCTAAGAAGAGGAAGACACCAACTGCTTTGGCCCCAGCCCTACCGGCCTGTCGTCCCTCGAACCTGCTCCAGCTCCAACCCGGCATCTCTTGTGGCCAGCAACCTCACAAACCCCGGAGGACCTGGCTACCTTTTGGCTCTAAGCCCCTGTGACTCCCATGAGTAGAGGCTCTATTCAAAACCTACCTCTAATCCCTGGCAGCAGCCCGGAACCGCGAACCCAGCACACTCTGCACCAGCCAAGCCTGGCCAGTGCCGGGGTGAACAAAGACCATGAGGACGGCCCCACGGCAACTGTGACCCCGAGTCCGGCACCCAAGGACCTCCCTCGACCCTCCTGAAGAAATCTGCAGCCTCAGAACAAGGTGCCCCCCCTACCGCGATCAACAGAGGGTAAGATTTCCCAACACTAAAAGGCACCCCTGCACGCGGCGCCCTGCGGCCCCCTGTCCCCAATCCCGGGGTACCTACCTATCCTCCAACTACCCAACTTACCTCTCAAAGTGGTGGTGGCGCCTGAAAAATCATCGTCCCCGAGCTTGCAGTCTTTTTCTAAACCGGAGATTTCCCATTGAAATCAATTGAGCACCCGAAGGCTCAAAAGCACCCTGCACCCAGCCGCCCGAGTGGCCCTGGCAGTGCAACCTCTACACCTACCTACTTCCCCACTTGCCCTGAGTAAGTGACCAGGAGCCCAGCTCCCACAGCCGCGTGGCTTGCTAGTCAGCAGCCACCAACCAATGCCCCCCTATCCCTCATAGGATAACATTGAGCCTAACTCTCTCTGCACCCGGCCGCCCTAGAGTCGCTGAGGGTGAACCAACTGTACCTACCTGACCCTGAGGGACCCCTGAGTCTATGCCCAGAACCTCAACTCTGCCAGTCGAGTACTTACCTTTAAACCGATAACTCTATTTTCTTCATAGGGTAACATTGACTGGCTTTTCCCTGAAATTTCTTCTAAGTGTGGACTTTTCAAATCTTAAAATATTCACCAAAAATCAGCCGAGTAACGAAAACGAAAATACTCACCTTCTCTTAGGTGAGCTCCCAGTGCTGGATCTTGGTGTCCAGCACTGACTCTGAAAAATACTGACAACTGTACTTACCAGTAACCCAATTTTCTCCCATAGGAAATCATTGACTGTTTTTCTGTGAAATTACTTGTGTCAATTTCTGCAATCTTTAAATATTGGTTAAAAATCGTATAATATCTGAAAACGTAATTACTTACCTGTTTTGGATAAAGGTCCCAGTACTGAGTCTAGGCACCCAGTACTGGATTACAAAAGTAACGAGAACATACTGTACCTGCAACTTGAATTTTCTTCCATAGGGAATCATTGACTGTTTTCTTTGAAATATTTTCAGTGTCAGCTTTTAAAATAGCTAAATATTGTTTAAAAATCATCACAGTAATTAAGTCGACTTTCATCACTTGATTCTAAGTACTGACCCAGGACTGAATCTAGGATACAGTCCTGGAATTCCAAAAGTAATCCTAAAAGTAATCTGTTGCAAATAACTTGAAATTTCCATTGAGCTCAATGCATTGTTGTGTTTAAAATAGACTTGCCTATTGCAACCACTTGTAACTGTTTACAAAAGTCAATTGCATATTGCAAAAGTATTTATATAAAGCATCTCATTCTGAGAAAGTATATTTTAAATCCAGTTGTTGGTTCTAAAATAAAACAAGCATTTATTTTTTTTATATATAAACCATTGGCCTAGAGTTCAGTTATTGAGTGTGTGAGACCATTTGCTGACTGAGTGTGTACAACAGATGCTTTACACTGTCCTCTGATACTGCCTTTCTGCTCGACCAAGCTACCACTTTAGAGAGTAAGGTTATATCTAACTTTAGCCTCTGTCAACCGTGGGGGACTGTGGACTCTGTACACCCTGTACCTATTAAGGAACAGTATATACAGAGCCACCTTCTCACATTGGTGGATCAGCGGTGGGATACAAACTTGCATTTGTTGGACTACTTGGTTACCATCTGATCACACAACAGAACTCTTAAAATTGCCTTTAGAATTCTGATTGGTCTTTTTCCAAAATTACTAAAAGTCTTGCTAGGGCCTTGCTTAAGTCCCATTAGAATTTTAGAAAAATAAAAGTCACTATAGTCAGGGTAGAGGATTAGAACTGTCAGGTTAGAATGACTCAAACAAACCCAACTGTTAGTGACAATAATAACATGGACCTGGTGGAGGAGCTCGACCTCACACCTTACTTACACTTGTCTTTCAAGGAATTGAGGTCCCTATGCAAACTTAAAAATTTACCAATGGGCCTGCATCCAACCAAACTAGGGCTCCAGGAGCTCTTGGCTGAGTATGCTAAGGACCACCCATCTGAACATGGTGATGGCCAGTCAGATGAGGAAGGGGAAGCAGAGGAGGTTGACAATTACCCCCAGACTTTCCCCTAGGGAGGAGAGGGCACCCATACCCTTCAATCCAAGAATTAGCATCTGGGCACCTAGAGATCACACAGGTGACTCTGGTACCAGAGAGATCACTGGGGGACCCACCAGTGACGAGGACAGCCTTATGAGGCTGGCCAGAAGATTAGAGCTAGGGTCCAGGCTCCTGTCTCTGGAAAAAGAAAGGAGAGAGATGGGTTTAGCACCCATCAATGGTGGCAGCAATATTATAAATAAGGATAGGGAGGAAACTTCTGACCTTAAAATCCCCAAAGTGATTGTCCCTAAATTTGAGGAGGGTGATGCTATCACCAAATGGATCACAGCCTTTGAGAGGGCTTGTGATATCAGAAAAGTAAAGAAACCTCTCTGGGGGGGCACTCCTGTGGGAACTGTTCTCTGGTAACTGCAGAGACAGGCTTCTGACCCACTCTGGGCCAGAATCAGGATCCTATGACCTCATGAAGAAAGCTCTGATTGAGGGAGTTGGATTCGCCAATGAGGAGTATAGAATTAGATTCAGGGGGGCTCACAAAACCCAGACCGAGTCCTGGATTGATTTTGTAGACTTCTCAGTGAAGACACTGGATGGTTGGTTAGCTGGACATGGTGTGCAGGATTTTACTGGATTGTACAATTTATTCATGAAGAAACATATATTAAGTAACTGCACAAATGAAAAGTTGCATCAGCATTTGGTAGACCAAGGTCTAATTTCTCCCCAAGAATTGGGAAAGAAGGCAGACCACTGGGTCAAGACTAGGGTGACAAGGACAGCCACTGGGGGTGACCAAAAGAAAGTGGTCACAAAACCTCCCCAGGGGAAAGGTGGTGAGAATCACCAAGATAAAAAGTCTGAGTCTTCCAAAGGGCCCCAAAAACCTGTTCAGGTGGGTGGGACCCAAACTACTCCCTATGTGCCTCAACCCAATAGGGGGGAGAACTATGATCCCTTAAAGGCCTGGTGTAATAACTGTAAGAGGTCAGGACACCTAACTGTAGACAAATCTTGCCCCCACAACAAAGCCCCTAAGGAACCCAGTACAGCTACTCCTGGGGCAGCAAGTATACAAATGGGATCAGAGGTGTATCCTGAGCAAATCTGGGAACACACTGAAGCAAGTGTAGTCTCCTTGGGAGAAGTTGAGTGTGCCACTGTAGCTGTGTGGCCCCCCAACTTAAAGAAATACTTACAGTACCCCTGGGTGAATGGAACTAGGGTAGAAGCTCTGAGGGATACAGGTGCCAGTGTCACTATGGTGAAAGACACACTGGTTTCCCCTGAGCAATACTTGATTGGGAAGTCTTACCCAGTCACCAATGCTGACAGTGTCACCACTAGTCATCCCATGGCCATGGTGACATTAGGCTGGGGGGGGGGTTACTGGCCTGAAACAGGTAGTGGTCTCTCCAAAGTTGCCAGCTGCATATCTGCTTGGAAATGATATGGAAACCTCAGCCTTGGCTGAGGTTGAGCTAAAGGCCCATGCAGCCATGCTGGGCATCCCTGAATTGGTGTGTGTGCAAACCAGAGCACAGAGCAAGAGGAAGGGTGAAAAAGTAGGTCTGGAGCCTGAAATAATGGCCCAACCAACCAAGAGGAAAGGTAAGAAGACTGGGGAACCAGCTTCTACACAGCAAAACATTCAGGACCCCTCTCCACAGGGAGAGGATTTGGGTGACCCTGAGGGAACTGAGTCCATGGAGCTTTACCCTTACCAGGTTGAACTCTTGGGCCCAGGGGGACCCTCTAGGGAAGAGCTGTGCCAGGGTCAGCGAGACTGTCCCACTCTTGAAAGTCTGAGGCAGCAAGCTGTTTCAGAAGCAAGGGGAGATGTCAGTGGTACCCACAGAGCTTATTGGGAAGAGGGATTACTGTATGCTGAGGCAAGAAACCCCACTCCTGGAGCCACCAGGTGGGTGGTAGTGCCACAGACGTACAGGGAGTTCCTCCTAACTTTGGCTCATGACATCCCCCTAGCTGGACATCTGGGGCAATCCTAAACTTGGGAAAGGCTAGTGAGTCACTTTTACTGGCCCCAGATTCACCAAAAGGTGAAGGAGTTTGTCAGCTCCTGTGTTACCTGTCAAGCCAGTCGCAAGACAGGTGGCCACCCATAGGCCCCCCTCATCTCACTACCAGTGGTGGGGATTCCCTTTCAAAGGGTAGGAGTGGACATTGTGGGTCCACTTGAACCTCCCACAGCCTCAGGGAACACATTTATTCTAGTGGTAGTGGATCATGCTACTAGGTACCCTGAAGCAATTCCACTTAGGACTACTACACTCCTGCAGTAGCCAAGGCCCTCCTGGGTGTCTTCACCAGGGTAGGGTTTCCTAAGGAGGTGGTTTCAGACAGAGGTTCCAACTTCATGTCTGCTTACCTAACACACATGTGGAAGGAGTGTGGAGTGCAGTACAAGTTTACTACACCCTACCACCCACAAACCAATGGCCTTGTTGAGAGATTCAACAAGACATTGAAAGGTATGATCATGGGTCACGTGAAAAACTCAAAAGGAGATAGGATGTCCTGTTACCATGCCTGCTTTTCGCTTACAGGGAAGTACCACAGAAGGGAGTAGGTTTCTCACCCTTTGAACTTCTGTTTGGTCATCCTGTAAGGGGATCACTTTGTCTTGTAAAGGAGGGCTGGGAGAGGCCTCTTCAAGAGCCCAAAGAAGACATAGTGGACTATGTGCTTGGCCTAAGGTCCAGAATGGCTGAGTACATGGAAAAAGCATCCAAGAACCTTGAGGCCAGCCAGGAGCTCCAGAAGCGTTGGTATGACCAAAAAGCTGCACTGGTTGAATTTTAACCTGGGCAACAGGTGTGGGTTTTGGAGCCAGTGGCACCAAGGGCTCGCCAAGATAAATGGAGTGGCCCTTACCCTATGCTAGAAAGAAAGAGTGAGGTCACCTATTTAGTTGACCTGGGCACTAGCAAGACACCCAAGATGGTCATCCATCCTTACGCTCTACAATGACAGGGCTGACATCACCATGCTGATGGTGACTGATGAGGAACAGGAAGCAGAGAGTGAACCTCTCCCTGACCTCCTCTCCTACAGCCCACAAGATGGGTCAGGAGAGGGTGTGATCTTCTCAGACACCCTCTCTGCCCAACAGCAGACTGACTGCAAGCACGTCTTGCAACAGTATGCTAGCCTCTTTTCCCTGACCCCTGGTCTGACAAACTGGTGTACCCATGATGTGGACACTGGTGACAGTGCACCTGTCAAAAACAAAATCTATCGACAGTCAGACCAAGTTAAGGAAAGCATCAAAGCTGAGGTCAGCAAGATGCTGGAGTTAGGGGTCATTGAACCCTCTGAGAGCCCCTGGGCCAGTCCAGTGGTTCTGGTCCCCAAACCTCATCAACAAGGTGAAAAGAGAGAGATGAGGTTCTGTGTGGACTATAGAGGGCTCAACTATGTCACCAAGACAGATGCTCACCCTATCCCAAGATGAGCTGATAGATAAATTAGGGGCTGCCCAATTCCTCAGTACCTTTGACTTAACTGCAGGGTACTGGCAGATTGGCATGGCACCAGGAGCAAAAGAAAAGACCACATTCTCCACCCCTGATGGGCATTATCAGTTTACTGTGATGCCTTTTGGGTTAAAGAATGCCCCTGCCACTTTCCAGAGGCTGGTGAACCATGTCCTGGCTGGGCTGGAGTCCTTTAGTGCAGCTTATCTTGATGATATTGCTGTCTTTAGCTCCACCTGGCAGGATCACCTGATCCACCTTGGAAAAGTTTTAGAGGCTCTGCAAAATGCAGGTCTCACTTTCAAGGCATCCAAATGCCAGATAGGGAAGGGCACTGTGGTGTACTTGGGCCACCTTGTAGGTGGAGGCCAGGTACAGCCCTTACAACCCAAGATCCAGGCCATCATGGACTGGGTAGCTCCAACAACCCAGACCCAAGTCAGGGCATTCCTTTGCTTGACTGGGTACTACAGGAGGTTTGTGAAGGGGTATGGGTCCATTGTGAGCCCCCTCACAGAACTCACCTCCAAGAAGATGCCCAAGAAGGTTAACTGGACAGTTAGTTGCCAAAAGGCTTTTGACACCCTAAAAGAAGCAATGTGCTCAGCACCAATTCTAAAAGCTCCAGATTATGCCAAGCAGTTCATAGTGCAGACTGATGCCTCTGAGCTAGGGATAGGAGCAGTCCTATCCCAGACCAATGATGAAGGTCAAGGCCAACCTGTTGCTTTTATAAGCAGGAGGCTACTCCCCAGAGAGCAGCGTTGGAGTGCCATTGAGAGGGAGGCCTTTGCTGTGGTTTGGTCCCTGAAGAAGTTGAGGCCATACTTGTTTGGTACTCACTTCCTGGTTCAAACTGACCACAGACCTCTCAGATGGCTAATGCAGATGAAAGGGGAAAATCCAAAACTACTAAGGTGGTCCATCTCCCTACAGGGAATGGACTTTGAAGTGGAACACAGACCAGGGACTGCCCATGCCAATGCAGATGGACTTTCCAGGTTCTTCCACTTAGACAATGGAGACTCCATAGGGCAAGGTTAGTCTCATCACCTTTCGTTTGGGGGGGGGAGGTGAGAAAGTGTCATCTTTCTTGCATGGTATGCCCCCACTTTTTGCTGAATTGCTGAATGTACTTTGACTGAGTGTGCCCTGGACTCCTGCCAATCCGGTGCCCAGGGTCTATGTTCCTTACCTAAAACACACAAAACCCAAATTGGCAAATGGTACCCTAGGTACTCAGGGCCTTGTGACTGGGGAAGGCCTCTAAGGGCTCCAGCACTCATTGTGCCACCCTTAGGGGCCCTGTACCCTTACACACACACACTGCCTTTGCAGGCTGGGTGTCTGGGTGCAAGACAAAACAAAGTCGACATGGCACACATCATGCCCATCACCTACACTGCCATGGCATACATCAGCCACCCCTCTAGCTGGGTGCCTTATGCCAATGGTGTGGGCACAGGAGCAGGAACCCTGTGCCCCTACAGTACCCAGGTCCATTCCTGAGCACTGTAAGTGCAGTGCTGCCATTTAAGAGTACATGGTGATGGGAGCTTGTCAAACACGAACTCCACAGCACCATAATGGCAACACTGAAGACTGAGAAGTTTGGTATCAAACTTCTCAGCACATTAAACCCACACTGATGCCAGTGTGGGATTTAATGTACCAAGCACCCCAGAGGGCATCTTAGAGATGCCCTCTTTAACCTAACCTACAATCCACGTCTGCTCTGAGACTGCCTAGGCTGCCACACAGCAGACATGTTGCTGGACCCCTGGGTGGGAGAGCCCCTGCTCTCCTGGGCCTGCAACAATGCACATCCTGGGCGAGGTGCTAAATCTCCTTCCCGAGGATGGGAAGGGGGAAGCTTCAAAGGCATGCCGCCTCTGTGAGCTTCCCCAGGCCACTGCAACCCCCCACTCTGGCGGGAAACCCAAAATAAGGACAGGGGATGTGCCAGCCTGCCAACATCACCCCTCAGGTGGGGGAGGCGAGGTGAAGCACATCTCCGGGCTCTCGCCATCTTGAAGATGGGAAGCCCTACCCTATCAGCACTAGGCTACTGCCCCCCTCCCACAGGAGAGAGGCAGGATAGGGGGTGTACCCACCCCAGGACAGGGACCCATTGGTCCCTGCCCTTCACCTACCTGTAACGCCCCTAAATCTAGTATTTAGGGGCACCCTGAACCTTCCTTCCCCAGATTCCAGATTCCGAAATACAAAGAAGAGCAAGAAGAAAGAAGACCTGCTAAGAAGAGGAAGACACCAACTGCTTTGGCCCCAGCCCTACCGGCCTGTCGACCCTTGAACCTGCTCCTGCTCCAACCCGGCATCTCTTGTGGCCAGCAACCTCACAAACCCCGGAGGACCTGGCTACCTTTTGGCTCTAAGCCCCTGGGACTCCCATGAGTAGAGGCTCTACTCAAAACCTACCTCTAATTCCTGGCAGCAGCCCAGAACCGCGAACCCAGCACACTCTGCACCAGCCAAGCCTGGCCAGTGCCGGGGTGAACAAAGACCACGAGGGCGACCCCACGGCGACTGTGACCCCGAGTCCGGCACCCAAGGACCTCCCTTGACCCTCCTGAAGAAGCCTGCTGCCTCAGAACAAGGTGCCCCCCTACCGCGATCAACAGAGGGTAAGATTTCCCGACACCAAAAGGCACCCCTGCACGCGGTGCCCCGCGGCCCCCTGTGCCCAATCCCAGGGTACCTACCTATCCTCCAACTACCCAACTTACCTCTCGAAGTGGTGGTGGCACCTGAAGAATCCTCGTCCCCGAGCTTGCAGTCTTTTTCTAAACCGGAGATTTCCCATTGAAATCAATTGAGCACCCGAAGGCTTAAAAGCACCCTGCACCCAGCCGCCCGAGTGGCCCTGGCAGTGCAACCTCTACACCTACCTACTTCCCCTGAGTAAGTGACCAGGAGCCCAGCTCCCACAGCCGCGTGGCTTGCTAGTCAGCAGCCACCAACCAAGGCCCCCCTATCCCTCATAGGATAACATTGGGCCTAACTCTTTCTGCACCCGGCCGCCCTAGAGTCGCTGAGGGTGAACCAACTGTACCTACCTGACCCTGAGGGACCCCTGAGTCTATGCCCAGAACCTCAACTCTGCCAGTCGAGTACTTACCTTTAAACCGATTTTCTTCATAGGGTAACATTGACTGGCTTTTTCCTGAAATTTCTTTTAAGTGTGGACTGTTCAAATCTTAAAATATTCACCAAAAATCAGCCGAGTAACGAAAACGACAATACTCACCTGCACTTAGGTGAGCTCCCAGTGCTGGATCTTGGTGCCCAGCACTGACCCTGAAAAATACTTACCACTGTACTTACCAGTAACCCAATTTTCTCCCATAGGAAATCATTGACTGTTTTTCTGTGAAATTTCTTCTGTGTCAATTTCTGCAATCTTTAAATATTCTTTAAAAATCGTCTAATATCTGAAAACGTAATTACTTACCTGTTTTGGATAAAGGTCCCAGTACTGAGTCAAGGCACCCAGTACTGGATTACAAAAGTTACGAGAACATACTGTACCTGCAACTTGAACTTTCTCCCATAGGGAATCATTGACTGTTTTCTTTGAAATATTTTCTAAGTGTCAACTTTTAAAATAGCTAAATATTGTTTAAAAATCATCACAGTAATTAAGTCGACTTTCATCACTTGATTTTAAGTACTGACCCAGGACTGAATCTAGGATACAGTCCTGGAATTCCAAAAGTAATCCTAAAAGTAATCTGTTGCAAATAACTTGAAATTTCCATTGAGCTCAATGCATTGTTGTATTTAAAATAGACTTGCCTATTGCAACCACTTGTAACTGTTTACAAAAGTCAATTGCATATTGCAAAAGTATTTATACAAAGCATCTCATTCTGAGAAAGTATATTTTACATCCAATTGTTGGTTCTAAAATAAAACAAGCATATATTTTTTTATATATAAACCATTGGCCTAGAGTTCAGTTATTGAGTGTGTGAGACCATTTGCTGACTGAGTGTGTACAACAAATGCTTTACACTGTCCTCTGATACTGCCTTACTGCTCGACCATCTACCACTTTAGAGAGTAAGGTTATATCTAACTTTAGCCTCTGTCAACCCTGGGGGACTGTGGACTCTGTACACCCTGTACCTATTAAGGAACAGTATATACAGAGCCACTTTCTCACATTGGTGGATCAGCGGTGGGATACAAACTTGCATTTGTTGGACTACTTGGTTACCATCTGATCACAAGACAGAACTCCTAAAATTGCCTTTAGAATTCTGATTGGTCTTTTTCCAAAATTACTAAAAGTCTTGCTAGGGCCTTGCTTAAGTCCCATTAGAATTTTAGAAAAATAAAAGTCACTATAGTCAGGGTAGAGGATTAGAACTGTCAGGTTAGAATGACTCAAACAAACCCAACTGTTAGTGACAATAATAACATGGACCTGGTGGAGGAGCTCGACCTCACACCTTACTTACACTTGTCTTTCAAGGAATTGAGGTCCCTATGCAAACTTAAAAATTTACCAATGGGCCTGCATCCAACCAAACTAGGGCTCCAGGAGCTCTTGGCTGAGTATGCTAAGGACCACCCATCTGAACATGGTGATGGCCAGTCAGATGAGGAAGGGGAAGCAGAGGAGGTTGACAATTACCCCCAGACTATCCCCTAGGGAGGAGAGGGCACCCTATACCTATTAACGAACAGTATATACAGAGCCACTTTCTCACGCACACCTCTCCCCAAACAATAAACAAATGAAAGAAAAAAGTAAGCTACCAGGTCATAACAGTCACACCTACAATACAAGCAGTGAAGAAGCAGGGAATATATGCACCGGTCCCTAAGAAGAGTTTGCACGCTATACATAGCCAACAGTATGGAGAGGGTAGTGTCAAGTAGGCTTCGAGTCAGGGCATTTCTCATGCATGGACGGGTCGGGGGTAAATATGTACTAATGGTCTGCACAGAGCATGAATGTAGCACTATATTTAACCGGGCGGATAAGGGCTCATTCAGCTCGGTGGTGTTTCCGAGTGTTTCTGTTATAAGTGCATTAGAGCGTCCCATTCCATGGCAATGGGGAACGTGCAGAGTTATCAGGTTCCTTCTTTTCGGATGGACACAGATTCAGACTTTCCCCAATTGAAAGTTGCTCCGCACCAATGGTGTGAGCCTGTCGAGACGCTGGCTTTCCAGTGCATCGCATAGACCTCCGAGCCAATCAGCAGAGCCAGGTCAAGGAAACAGTTCATGGCACTCGCTTTTCTTTTCGAATGACGCACAGGTTATTAGTAGATGTAATAATTTAGAGTTTTTTTGAATCTTCCATACTTTTTGACAATAACCAATGATAAAATCACAAGCAAATGTGATTTCTCCAACTGCCAATATTCTTACTTTTCTAAAAAGTCATAAGTTGGTGTGGCAAACTTCAGAACCACTGTAGAAGAAACAACTTTGCATTGATAGCATTTTTTCCACAAAGGTAGACATTTTACGCAGCCAATGTACTTTAAGAACCTCCCCTAATTCTTGTGGCGCCATTAGTTATACCCACTACCAACGTGAATAACTGTAATTTTACCAGGATTAGCAGACACTTAAGACGCAATATAGAAAATGTTTAACTGCATGCATACTACCATCTTCATGCGCTGAACATTTATTAATTCCATAGGTCCTAGTGCCCCTTCAGACAGGAGAAGAGTCACTCAAATAAGGCTCTTAAAAGCTTTGTAGGAAGGATCTCCGCTAGGTCAACTATCTTTACCACAACTACCCACAGACAGGTATGTAACACTGAAATGGGTTTATCAATCGTCATTTCCTGTGAGGCAGATGCTAGGCTACAAATTCTCGAAATATCACTTACCATAAAACAGGGGTCAAGGTTCATTATCCGTAAAGGTCAATAATGTACTGCACTCGCTTCCACTGGAAGTGAATGATAAATTAGTGAAATCTCTTCTACTAACAATAAACATCAATCTTGCCACACTATTCCATCATGGCGGCAATGCACATTTGAGAAGAGTCAGAGATTGCATGCAGAGCAACATTAGTCTCAGTTAACCACCTTGCATAAAAGTACACAGAACAATTAACATACAAACTATTGCCGGACTGCGATAGGTACCATTAACAAAGAAACGTGCATTCATTTTGAAAAAACACCACCCAGGCGTGTGTTCATAATTCAAAGTTATTTTCAAACAATTTGGGAAGGAGTCTAGAAGGGAAGACAACACTAACGTGCCATAAATGTCACAGTTATCTTGGTTTGGCTAAGTAAAGCTAAAACGTATGTCGTCTGTGAAACTGTTCTATCATAATGGTACAGTTAACTTTGTGTTGTAGCCGTGATGGTAATAAGACCTGAAGTGATCCGAGTGGAAAAAATGCGCAACATTCATAGACAATGTCAGCTGTTCAGATATGCGAAAGCTACAGTGTTGAACCCGTGACCAGGGTTAAATATGGCGCTTAACTTTTTCTTCAAATTCTTAACTCCTAGACAGGGGCATGCTTGCTTCAGTGCACAGTGTACTTGACTGCTCTACAGAAGGTTCTCAAAGGTCTATTGTACTTCACATTTCGCATGCATGCGCACTCACAAAAACTCCGCCGATACTTCAAGTGAAGCACCTCTGAAGGGGGGATCTGCAGCCTGCCTCTGAGAGCCTTGCATTACTCATAGAGCCTTCCGGCGCGAGGCTCTGAACTGTGGATCGCGAGGGTATAACTCAATGCACCGCGTCTGACCTTTACGTGGGGAGCATATAGAGTCAATTCCACAGACCCCCCAGGAGTACGCTGTGGTCCAGGGCTGAGAAGAAAGAAAACATGCGGTGGAAAATGTAGGAAAATAATCCTCGGGCTTCGGCTGCGCTTCTTTCAAGAGATAATTTAGAAAAAACAATATACAGGTGGTGCCCTTGAAAGCATTATTGATTCTGGAAATGCATCATCTTGTTTAGAGGTTCTTGCATAGTTCTCAGAAGTATCGTGCTTTTTAAATATGTTCTTCAATTCAAGCTGCGTTGACGATGTTTCAAGAAAACACAGGGTTTACAGTAGAAAAGAGTTTTACCAATAACTGTGTTTCTAACTGGAGTATGTTTTGGATCGTTGGAAAAGAGCAAAAACAACAGTTGATGGACAGAATGCAGAACAATGTCATACATTCACCCCAGTACAGAGATCTGAGCCTAAATCCATCGTTTTTTTGCTCACCATGCCATTCCAGTTTGAACCCAGCCATATGCAAATCAATCTTGACCCTGTGCCTCATGGGAACAGTCCAGCCCGAACTGCCAAGCCAGGTCCTCCCTGGACTGGAAACAAGCATCCTAGGACCGGTTTCGGGGTTTCACCCCTCTTCAGCCAGGATAGCTTGATTCCAGTGGCATGGAGAGCACGGGACCCACATCTGGGCATACACGTCCCACTCGGGGTAACAAATGCAAAAACAACAGTTGATGGACAGAATGCAGAACAATGTCATACATTCACCCCAGTACAGAGATCTGGGCCTAAATCCATTGTTTATTTGCTCACCATGCCATTCATCTTTTTGTGTTGCATTTTCACCCTAAGTGGAAAGGGTATGCCCAGACGTGGGTCCCGTGCTCACTACGTCACTGGAGTCAAGCTATCCTGGCTGATGAGGGCTGAAAGCCCGAAACCAGTCCTAGGATGCTTGATTCCTGTCCAGGGAAGACATGGCCTGGCAGTTCGGTCTGGACTGTTCCCATGAGGCACAGGGTCAAGACTGATTTGCATATGGCTATGTCTGAACTGGGGTGGCGTGGTGAGCAAAATAGCGATGCATTGAACCCATATCTGTGACTGGGGGTGAATGTTTGACAATGTTCAACATTCCGTCCATCATCTTTTTGTGTTGCATCGTTGGAAAAGAGGACATAGTGCGGGTGAAACTGCAGTTTTTTCTCATTATAATCGCCCGTGAAAAAGTAATGACATTTTGGATAGGAAGAGAGAAGGTTAGATCCAAAAGGTGGTGAGTCAGAATTAAACATGTCACGTGGTATGAAGAGGCAACTCAACTAAAACGATTAATTCAATGGAAAGAATGGGATGATAATACTTCAAAGCAAAATAATAATTATACTGGAAAATACTGAAGAAACTTCATTATAAATTGCTTATTGAAGTAAGCAAATATGCAGATAACGATAGAAAGAATAACAAAAGAGAGAAGAGATCTGAACAATCGAAGACTGCAGATGTCACAGTATAATATTACAAGGGTAGCGTGCTGAAAAAAACAGGGCCTCATTCACGAGTTTTTGATGCAGCGCAGCAAGTCAGTTTGCAGTGCTGTCCTGCATCAAATAAAAGGGGCAGGAATACATCATATCTATGAGATCCAATGCATTTCGGTCCTCTTCCATTGTGCTGGTGCCGTTTTGGCTGCCTTCCGCCAATGCAGACACACTTACACCATGGTGTAAGGGTGTCTGGTTGTAGGACTGATTGTTCCTTCCTGCACAAAAACAATTACTGAAGGTGTGTTCCTCTTACTATGGGCGCTGCAAAATGCAGCACACAGAAAGAGAAAACAACAAGGAGAATGAAAGTTATCTCTCCTAGTAACGCCTCTCCTGGGGAAGTGTAGGCCTTTGACGCTGCCCCAGGTTTACTGATTTTGTAAATCTGGGGCAGCGTCAAAATACATGGGTGTTGCGAAGGGATCACCTAGCGCAACGCCCATGGAACACCCCCTTGATGCAGAGTAAGGTTAGGTAGCAACTTGCACTGCTTTGTCTTACTCCATATGTATGAAGCCACCTCATAGATATGACTGAGAGGCCTGCCACGACAGAGGCCCCAAAAAAGTGATGACCGGTGACGCAGGCCTCTCGTAAATGAGGCCCACATTTTGACATGGGTCCTTTTAAATGGTTCAGATAGACAACAACATCTATTGGGGGGGGGGGGGTAGAAAACAGGCCCTGAGAACAAGGTGGGGATACATTCTGACCCCCGTGGAAACAGTAGTTTGAAAAAGATCAGATCCCTTGTACTGTGGAAATTATTTAACCCTGAAAAATTTTTCCCGAGGCAAATTATTTCAGGTCAAACCTGCAGGCACTTTCTCGGGTAGATGTGCAGAAAATAATAATGCAGAGTTCTATTTGTAAAACGCCATTTCTATATGCTATTCTCCATTTTGTACGGAAAAACGCAGAAAAGGAGATATTTACCATACCTGGTAAACGCGCCTCCTGGGGTATCGGTATTCACTGGATGTGGTAAATGCCTGCATCTTTAATGATTTAATGTGAACTAGAGCATATGTTCTCGACAGGGTGTGCACTAGCTGAAACGCTCATATGAGCATGTCTATTACTGGTAACACAAAAACTTAAACGCTCTGTTCAACCACTAACAATGTACATCATATAATACATGCAAAAGTATATGTGATAACAACCAATAAACCATAAATAAATGTCCGTCTTCTTGTTGTGCTATATTTATTGGCACTTCTCTTGAAAAAGTTCAAGTTAACATAAGAATGCGGTTATCCTTGAAATTGCAGAAATCCTTGAAATACATCCAAAACAATGTGGCAAGCTTGTGCCTCAATCCCATTGCATTTCGGGTGTGATTTTCCACCCTTCGTCAGGGGTATCTACAATCAGAATCACATGAAGTTACTTCACTCAAATTAGAATTGTTCCGGAAAGACTGCGATACCGCGTACCACGTCAAAGGCTCCTTCCTCAATAAAGTAGCCAAACCGCTAATGTGACATGTTTAAGAATAGCTGCATGTGGAACTTTAGTCATACATCGTTCTAGCGTGGCCGCCGTTTAAATCCTCACTTCACTTTAAATCTGAGTCCTATCTTTGCTTCTATTATATTGACGCCACGCGCGTCCACTTGGCGCGGTTTCATTTATTAAACAGGAAGCACTCTACACAGAGCACTGACTCTTTGTCATTCGGGAAGACCAGCTGGGCATATTGCGTGGTGCAGACTGTAAGTTTATTTTTGATTTATTATCAGCTTTTTTGAGTACACGTTTGGGTAATTTCAATAAACGCTGATCCGTTTACTTAGCAGCGTTCATCTATTTTATTTTCTCAGCTATTCTTAAACATGTCACATTAGCGGTTGGGCTACTTTATTGAGGAAGGAGCCTTTGACGTGATAGGCGGTTGGCGAGTCCCTTGGCTACACAATTTAACACACTTTATAGTACACCATTTGTGGTTGCATTCAGAGTAATGAACACACTGTTCCGCCTTTTTTTACCTTTCTAGAATTCAGTTCTCCTTACGCAGTGATAGTGTTTCTTCGCTCTGCTTGCAGAGCAGCTGATTTAAAGCAGTATGCTGAGTCTTTATTGGTTCCTTTTATCGGTTCCACACTTCGCGGCATATGTAGCTTTAATAGTATTGCAATACGTTGACTCATTTACATTTTGGGTCCATAGGTTTTTAATGAGCTGTAGTTTTGGCAAGCTTTGAAATTTCATCCAGTTGATTTCCCTCGCAGGGAGATATAGCTTTCTGTTCCGCATTGTGTTTTGACACTTATTCGATGGACTCAGAGCACTTGGTGGTTGGCAATCTTTCTATACTTTTGGTGAGCCCCGGTATCGCAGTCTTTCCGGAACAATTCTAATTCAGTTAAAAAAACACAAACGCAATTATCTTTCTGTACTAACGACACGGTTCTATACTCTCCTGAATTTTAAAGGTCTCTCTAAATGTTTTCTTTATTATTCTACTATCTACTTTATTCTCTTGATTATACAAGTATGATTCGAGTGAAGTAACTTAATGTGATTCTGATTGTAGATAACCCCTGACGAAGGGTGGATTATCACACCCGAAATGCATTGGGATTGAGGCACAAGCTTGACCACATTGTTTTGGATGTATTTCAAGGATTTCTGCAATTTCAAGGATAACAGCATTCTTATGTTAACTTGGACTTTTTCAAGAGAAGTGCCAATAAATATAGCACAACAAGAAGACGGACATTTATTTATGGTTTATTGGTTGTTACCACATATACTTTTGCATGTATTGTATGAAGTACATTGTTAGTGGTTGAACAGAGCGTTTAAATTTTTGTGTTACCAGTAATATTCACGCTCATATGAGCGTTTCAGGTAATGCACACCCTGTCTAGAACATCTGCTCTAGTTCACATTAAATTGTTGCACAGTGGTAGGGTGGAACCACTTCAGGGGGTGCACACCAAACTAGATTACCTTTTTGGATATTGAGTCAAACAGGTTTAATTGGTGAATTGAGTGCGCGCTAGCTGTTTATTTCTCCTGCATCTTTAATGACGCATTTGTTATCAGGGAAATTGTATGATTGGGAAATGGGAGGGTTTTGTCAAACCTAGTCTCCCGAACAATTAATGGAATTCAATGTTGAGTCACTTTATGTCCTTTTTATATTTCTATCTTTTGTCATCCCGGAGTGTCACTCACACCCAAGAATAAATAATTCTATTTCTTGTGGCCCCATTTGTCAAAAAATACAACCATAAAATACTGACAAGAGTGTCTAAAAATACGAATTCTATCTTAACCCATCTTCCACGAGAAAGATCTCTGTAAGCTTCGGTTATAGGAAATGATTGGTCATGCTCTAGAAATTGTAACAAAGTCACAGATGTTTTTAACCAAAGTCCCCTGATGCCCTAACATCTCCACAAAATATCACACCCATTGCTAGAAACCCAGAATATCTTTCTAAGTAAACAAATCGTCCGGCCTGCATGCATAGCAGGGGTGACTTGGCAATTTTGTACTGGTGATCAGAAATGTTGTGCCAGGATATGCTGTGACTGAAGTAAAAAATATTTTTTTATGGGGAACGATGAATGCAAGAATGACATTAGCACCAATTTTTTATTTTTTCCCACTGGTTAGTCAGAGCAAATGCAGGTGAACGACCTTGGTTGTTATCCCAATCAGCTTTCACAGCTTGAACCCCATGTATGTCTGTTAACTTCTTGACTCACGTGATTAGGAATGGGAGACTGTTAGGCATGTATCTATTTTAGGACCATATTAGAAATATTGGTCACTTTTTTTCTGACCCCTCAAATCAAGTGATTAGAATCCTTCAGGGGCCATGCAGCTCAACTTAAGAAGCTTTCATTCACGTAAAATGGTTTCCAAAAATTGTATCATTTCAAGTGAAGATTATGGTGTATTTGGATGCATTAGTGGTGATGGTTGAAGTTTGCAATATACTGTTGAAAATGAGTTTGAAGCATGATATAGTACGGTGCATTTCATATCTTGGTTGGATTTTTTTTTATTTTCCTTTTTAAAATATAAATTGTAGTACAAACTGTGCCTTTAACGATAATGTTTGTATTTGCCCAGAAGCATATAACAGACAGGCCAGCCTCGTGGGAATTGACATGCATGGAAAGTTGACACTCAAATGCTAAATATTTTATCCTGTGTTTGTTGACTTGCTGACATTTCTCTCAAGTACTACACTTCTGCAAATATTGACAGCCATCACTTCACAAAGTTTGTCTATGCTGTACAGTGATTTCGAGGGAACTGCATCAAGGCAGCAAATGTTTAATCATCAATGTGTGTACAATGGAAGGGTGAGAACAGAGAGGTGAAATCCCATGAGAATACTCCGAGGGATAAATTATAGGATACAAAGCTGTCAGTGAGGGTACATTTTACATTTTGGTGCCACAATAAGTGAATCAACATCTAATATTTAAGAGGAAAAACAAAGCTGTCGACACAGCCCACCACCTGCCTGAATGTCCCTAAAGCTTTGCTTCAGCACTTATTTCGAGGACCACTAACCCTGGCATTTTAAAAGTTATAATTTAAAAAATATTAAGCTGGGTGGCAGTTCCATTATAGCATGTGAGGTAAAGATGGGCGAGCGAGTGGAAGGATGGGTGAATGCGAGGGGTGACACCTTGGGAAAACACATCCAGGTGGCCACCAACCAGCAATTTAATCCTATTTCTAACTGATGAAGACCCATTAAGGCCCCATTAAGAGTTGGTCAAAGCCTTAATATTTTTCCGAACGCTATACGGGGATTTACTAGTGGCACCCTCTCTCTGTGTAATCACTTTACTTGCATAATAGGTGGCACTTACCTTGGCTATTTAGATTCTCAGTGGCGTAGGTATGGACAGGAGAGATGTCAGCTGAGATGACAATTGATTTATCACTTCCTTCCCCATCCGCATAAGAATATTAGGGGTATCCTTTGACAAATCCACTACAACCAATAGACGACAAGCTTTCAACAAAAAGTTATTAAGAGAAAAAAGCAAGGAAATGACAGAAGCAAAATGAAACCTCGTTGTCTAATCAGGAAAATATGTGTAATGTGTAATAGATATTTCTTATTAGTGTTTTCATTTAATTTCTTTCTGCTGAGAGGCTATGCCTAACTTGGGGTGCTGTATGAAGCAAATATATATGGAAGGTTAAGATATGTTAAAATTCTGTTGATAATTTCCTTAACTGACAAGTCAATCATGAGTGCGTAGGTGGTTTTATGCGCCAATTTGGTGAATTCTGCAGGGATCTATTTGTAAAATGAAGGATACTGCCTGAGTATCGGTAGGGAGTCTTAGTATTTCATCCTTTTAAGATTATTAAAAGGGGTTTTACTGATTTATCTGCTTTTGGGAGCCACTGATGCATTCCCCTGCATGAGACCGATATGCTATGAAAGATTGCCATCAAGTCACGGATGTCCACCACTGAAGTGAGCTGAAGCTCTACCAGTGGAATTCCTATGCTTTGCCCACCACTCCTTGAAGCTGAAAATAACAGAGATTGGCAGGGTTGGAGCCCCACCACTCGACCAATCTCTAAATGAACCGGGCTCTCAAACTCTAACTAAGTGCCTCGGTGGACCAATGTGTCCACTGCAAGGGCTTGTGTTCGACCTCATGGTCACAGGTTCAAAACTGGCAGGTCCACTCAGCAATTCATCCATCTGAAGTCGATAAAATGAGTACCAATGAGTTGTGTAAAAATAAACATCTGTTATTCAGCGCCAAGATGACGATCGGTGAATGCGCACTTTACAAATACACATGTTAAATTATCCCTAAGGGTGGCATGGCCGAGATGACAGGCAGTTAGAACATGCTTCTCCATCGTTCTGTCCCAGCCAAGCTCAGCTTATTGACCCAAGTAGTGCACAGTATAAGCCCACGGTGCGCGCACAAACTCAGGAGACAGTGGGTCACCAAAAGAGACCCCTGGAGCAGATCTCCGATGTTGCACTGAAGACTGCAGATGAGAAATGGGGAAGAGCAGGGCAGAGGTAATTGCGGCAACTTTGCTTCAGCTAGACAGCAACCAGGCTTGATCGACACAATATATCCACCAGGGCACGAATCTGGCAGTCCTTCTTGCAACCCTAACAGGCCACAGTTCAGCACAATAGACAAGGGAGTTCAATTGTGGTTCCTCCTGGCAGCATAACAGTTCCTTCTGGCCAGGTGCAGTCTATAGAGCCAGTGGCGGCTGGTTACAAGTCCCACGCAGTGTCTCTTTCATGGGGTCAGAGCCCCTGTGCTTATAGTGCAATAAACTATGTTCTGGGGGCACTTCACACACTTTTCAGACGTGCACTTTATCCTTATTCACGTCCCAAGCCCTGGCCCCAGACACATTACAGCGGGCGCAGACAGCATTGTGAAAGTCAGGCACAGTCCAATTCAGGTGAAGGTGCAACTCGTCTCATCACTCTGAATTCAGACCAGGCCTATTCAGGTGCAAGGGAAAGTCCGCTAACCACTCTAAATGCAGCCAAGGTCTACTCAGTCCAGTTCTGAGTCACCCAGGATAAGCAGGACACACCTCAACCCCGCCTTGTGACTGTTAATAGTGAATACACATCCCCTTTCTCCTGTCAGTCTAAACCTGGCATTGAATAAACATTCAGGCAGGACACAAAGAGTCATAAGTGCACAAAAATGCCTTCTTCTAAAAGTGGCATTTCTAAAATGAAATTAATAATAAATCCGCTTTCACCAATAAGCAGGATTTATTAATACTATTTCAAACATACCAAACATGGTCATGCTACACCTTTCAAATCAGATATTACCACTGAAGCACATATCAGGGAATTTCCAATGCACACCTATGTAATTCGAGATTTGTTAAGCGCACGGACACCCAGAGGTTTCATGGCACTGATGGTGAGAAAGGAAGGTAGACAGTGACCTAACTGTGCGCTTGCTTGAATAACCAGGTCTTCAGTGCGCCCCTGAATTCCGTCAGATTAGTGCATCTCCGGAGTGACAGAGGAAAAGAGTTCCAGATCTTTGGGGCCAAATACGCAAATCGGCATCCGCCAAAACGTTTCTTTTTAAAAGAGGGCAGGGTGAGAAGGGACAAATGAGCAGAGCGGAGATTACGAGTTGGTTCATGTTTATTTATAAGATGGTTGATAAATTTAGGGCTTTTTCCAAGGAGAGCCTTAAAGGTCAAGCAGCCTACTTTAAAAGTTACCCGTTGGGCTATAGGTAGCCAATGAAGAGTGGCAAACAGCGGTTTCGCCGAGCTCCTGCCGTTACTTTTGAAGATTAGTCTGGCCGCCTGATTTTGCACGATTTGCAGACGTTTAGACAGAGTCAAAGGGAGGCCTAAATAGATGGAGTTTGAAAAATCTAGGCGGGAGAGGACCAAGGCAATTATCACAGCAGTGAGAAATCAAATAGGCTGTTTGTCACTGCCAGGACTACACCAAACCCTGCCCATAGAGCTAGCTAGGGCCTACCTTAGAGGAGACTTATATGTAGTAAAAGGGGAATTTCAGATGTGTCAACCACTTAAATGGCCACGTTATTGCAGCAGTCAACTATGCGCGCAGGCCCTACAGCGGCAGAGTCCTTATACAGGTTTGAAAGGCTACTTCATTGGGTGGCGCAAGCAGCAATGCAGGCCACTAGTAGCATTTAACTTACAGGCACTGGGTATAGGGGATACCACTGTACGAGGGACTTACAGGTAAATTAAATATGCCAGGGACTGACAGGTAAATTAAATATGCCAAACAGGTGTAGGCCAATCTTAAAGGAGAGAGCACATGTGCTTTAGCACTGATCAGTAGTGGTAAAGTGCCCAGAGTCATAAAACCAACAAAACAGGTCAGAAAAAATACAGGAGGAAGGCAAAAAGTCTGGGATGACCCTGCAAAAAGGGCCAGATCCAACAATAATGATCGAGATAGATCAGCACAACGTTATAGTCACACTGGGGTCTTATCACAAAGAGAAGACCCAAGGGATGAATGAGATGGGCTTACAGGACATCAGAACAACATTTGCACACAAAAGACTTCATCTTCTATTCACATGCCCATAAAACATATGCTCGTCTTAATCACTTTCACTTTCTGGGGACAGGAGAGCTTCTAGCTCTGGTCACCACCTCAGTGATGAAACCACGGTCTCCCTCAGACCATGCCACATTATCCTTTCCCATAGCCCTTCCATCAGTACCACAACCCTTTTAGTCATGGAGGATGAGGGAAACAATGCTACATTAGAGGTAGTGCAGCTGGTCAACCAGGCGCTAACTAACTTTTTAGTGATCAACGATGCACCAGGTACCTCCATCACTATTCTATGGGGAACCCTAAAGGTAGAATAAGGAGTGAACTTATTTCTGTTTGGCCGTGGATAACAAATTGCGCCGGGATAATAGGTAACGCTTACAACAACAGGTTCAGGAACTCAAGCTTATACATAAATGTACGGGTGCCCTGAGAGTTCGGCAACAATTAGAGACAACTCACGCACAATTGGTAGGCATTAACTTAGACAAAGCCGAATACACTGCCTTTCGGCTATGACACTCCTTTTACGTCAGAGGGAACAGATGTGGATGCTTATTGGCCAATAGACTGAGAGCACAGTGACAGGTAATGGGGTTCTATACCCTGCGAGCCACAGATGGTTCTGACATTGTGGGTGATGGCCTCAGAGCATCCATTTTCTGGGACTTTTATAAACAGCTCTACACAGGACAAGTGCTAGACCCGGTGGGATTGGATTAGTACCTCCAAGGAGCACACACATCAGGGCTAATCCCTGAACAGGCAGATACTCTAGACCAGCCTATTCACATAGAAGAATTCATTCAGGCCATAGCTCGACAAAAACCCCTTGAAATGCCAGGACCAGGTGGCTTTCTAGTCCTTTTTTATAAAACCTTTTTTCCTGTCCTCATTACGATATTGACCCGTCTCTTCAATTCAATAGCAGGTCCAGATACGGTCCCACATTCGATGTTAGAGGGGGCCATTGTCTTTTGAGCCAAACCTGGGAAAGACAAACAACTTTGCAGTTCTTACAGATCAATATCCCTCCTTAACGTGGATATTCAATTATTCACCAGCATTCTGGCAGTGGGTTTGGAGCCCTCCATTCCAGGTCTGATTGAACCAGATCAGACAGGATTCATCCCTCATAGGCAGTGTGGGGACAATAGTACACACATCCTACATTTGAATGACAAGGCCAAACGGTCAGGGAGGAAAAACATACTTTTAGCTATTGATATCGAGAAGGCATTCGACTGGGTTCATTGGCCCTACCTTGAGGGCCTGCTTATTCCCTTTGGTCTGGGTGTAAGCATCGACAAGTGGGTCCTTATCAACTATAGCCGTCCAAATGTGACAGTCCAGGTGAATGGGAAAACCTCTGGCCCATTTCAAATCGGCAATACTGGGGTGAATGTATGACACTGTTCTGCATTCTGTCCATCATCTGTTGTTTTTGCATTTGTCAACCCGAGTGGGACGGGTATGCCCAGACGTGGGTTCCATGCTCTCCATGCCACTGGAATCAAGTTATCCTGGCTGAAGAGGGGTGAAACCCTGAAACCGGTCCTAGGATGCTTGTTTCCAGTCCAGGGAGGACCTGTCTTGGCAGTTCGGGTTGGACTGTTCCCATGAGGCACAGGGTCAAGACTGATTTGCATATGGCTGGGTTCAAACTGGAATGGCATGGTCAGCAAAAAAACGATGGATTTAGGCCCAGATCTCTGTACTGGGGTGAATGTATGACATTGTTCTGCATTCTGTCCATCAACTGTTGTTTTTCCATTTCAAATCGGCAGGCGCACTCGCAAATGATGCACACTTTCTCCCCTACTCTTTGCCCTCTACATGGAGTCCATGGCCCAAAGAGTTCGTGATAACCCTGACATTACTGGTGTTACTTTTGGCGGCGAAGAGCACACCATCAACCTCTATGTGGATAATGCGCTAGTGGCATTGGATAGCCCTTGTATGGCCCTTTTGACTGAGTTGGAATCCTTTAGGCAGGTGGCAGGAATCCATGTTAATGTCCACAAATCACAAGGCCATATCATCTTTGCATCCCGACGAGAGTTGTGCTACTTGCATGTCAGTACCCAATTCAGTAGGCCCCTAGTTCGATCCCGTACCTAAGAATCCTGCTAACATCATTAGTCAAAATGACTGCATCCCTTAATTACAAGACCCTGCTTCAGCAAATCAAGGATGATTTGGCTCTGTGGAAACATTATCAGATTTCCTGGCTAGGCCTGGTAGCAACCCTCAAGATGACCATGTTACCCAAGATTCTGTTTTTATTCCAGGCCCTCCCAGCGACACCAACCACATGCATGATACAGTCTCTACTGGAGGCAATGAACTGCTTTGTTTGGGCAGAGGGATGTCACCGGATGTGGAGAGACCAAAGCTACAGACCCCCGAATGAGGGTGGCCTGGGTCTCCCAAATGTTCTACAGTACTACCTAGCATCGCAACTCTGATATTTTGTGGAGTGGAACAGGGAGGAATCCAAAAAGCAGTGGCTCTTCTTGGATCGTGCAGTAGTGGGACACCCATTGTGGCACCTCTCTTTCCTGCAGTGGTCACACAGACCACGGAGTCTTTACTCCACCCCTATCACCTGCACTAATAAGGAAGTATGGAACCGGGTGGGACTTCGTAGAGTCCTATCTACATCCCCTTCCCCATTGACGTCGATTATGGGTAATGGTGACTACATGCCGGACATAGACCAAGTGATGTTTCTTCCATGGCAGAGAGAAGGATGTTGCCCTGTGGGACATATGTTTGATTAAGAGGGTTTGATTTCCCTTGCTCAGCTATGTACCGACTACACATTACCCGAAACGGAGAGAATGCACTATTTCCTGGTTCACCACTGGCTGCTGCACCCATCCATCCGTCCAGGGGCGCAAAGACCTCTTACACCCAATGAGAAATGGTTAGTGACTAAAACATAAGAAAAACACATAGTTATCAAATTATATGGTATCCTATGCCTAGATCCAACACTGATTAAGACAGCGGGACAGAGGAGATGGGAACTAGAGCTGGGGGGACAATTGACACAGAAGATATAGGAGAAAGTGTACTATAGGGCACACCATACTGCCCACAACAAAGTCAGCATCAAGACAGTTACTAAGATAGCCATGCACTGGTACCGTACCACAGTGCGTCACCTCAATAGCAACCTAAGATGCAGCGCCAACTGCTGGAGAGACTGGTTCCCCAGGAACATTGCTCCATTTGCTATGGGACTGCCCTAAGATCACACACTATTGACATGCAATCCATGATCATACTGACATGCACTTAGACATGCAGCTACCAAGAATTTCCTGCTTACATGGTCTTGGGGCTCCCAAATGTACTTACCTTCCTACTAAACCCGTAGAGGTTGGCCGATAGGAGTGGCCCTCTTTGCGGCACTTCAGATCATTCTCATACACTGGGGCACAGGACACACTCCGACACATCAGGGAAGGCTACATATCTTATGGAATATCCTAGGAACAGAAAGGATTGCACTCACTTTGACCTTACAGAGAGACTCCTATCAGGATCTCCGGTTCCCCTTTATAGGTCTTCTTTAGGTGGAATTCTGGGAACTCACCTCCCCTAAGTATCTATGTTTGTTTCGTTTGACAGATGTTACTGCCCATAATCGGCAGAGACCTCGTACGCTGACCGTGATTTGTTGTGCCATATTGTTTCTGATGCACCGTGATGAGTACTTGGGGGGGGGGGTGGGAGTGGGTTGGGATTTCTCGTTTGGTTGAGATGTTATTGTTATAAAGGTGACACAATGCAAAGAGCGTTGCTCTGCTCTATGTCTTGCTATTCTGAAAAATGCTGTTAAAGAAGATTTGAACCATAAATGACCCCGAAGTTGTCTATGAAATCATCATTGACTTCTCCAGCGCATACTCTCCTCATATCAACGCCAATGGATGTTTCAAATAAATCTAAAATCCATTACTAGATATGTGTGAAGAATTAAATTCATGCCAACAGTGTGATTTTCATTGTTTCAACAATTCAGCAATGTACCACCTTTTCCCTATAATGCCTGGTCGTTCCACATTACCTGTAACTCCGGTGATGGAGCAAGGTTTCTTATAAAAAGAAACTTGCTTGTATGCAATCCTCTCCAATAACCTTTAATACTATAACCAACATGTTTGTGAGTACTAACGTTGCAACACATTTCACATATTGTATCTAGGGGAAGCTTTTCTATGTATTTTACTAACCAGTAACCAAAGTGTCCTTAAAATGGCCGCCCAAAACGCGGGAACTCTTCTGCGCATGCGTCTACTACATCTACGTAGTATGACGTTTCCTGTTGCTTGGTGGGAAATCTTTGCAGCTGCGCAATAGCTTTAACATGGCTGCTTGAAATCCTAGCATTAACGCACATGCTGAGCTGAAAATAACCCGTGCAAGTTTTACTGAGCTAATGATGCAAAAAGATATATTAAGTAAATGGGGTTAGAGTAGAAGTAAGTGGAATACAGTGAATTCATTTAATTTTGTACTCTAACATGTTTTTGTCTGAGTTCGTATTTGGGCCTTGAAGGGTGACCGACATCCCTATCACTTTGCGACAACTACGCATGCGTGCTGCATCCTTGTCCTGAGACCAATGAGGTCATTGAATGGCTGCCAAAACATGTGCCCAGCAAGGACATGGGAAGCTCAACTCTTGAACCTACGAAAGGAAGGAGCTGAAACATTGTACTACAGATTTATCGATCCACATATGAAATGCTTGTGGGAATAAAGCTTGTGGGTATTAAATTTAATGGGGGGAATTAGACAATAGAACTAAAGAAAGTTATTGCACTTAGTATGGTGTGATGTCCTCACCCCACTGCCTGGCCCAATCAAGTTGAGGGGTGTACATAGAATTGAAACATTTGGGGATGGATCATACATTTAAATTGGTATAACAGAGGTAAGTTTTAGTTAGTTAGATACACTTGACACACTTGATGCTGTTGCTATGCTGAGATGCTGTCCGATTTTGCTGCAATATGACTGAAGAATCCAACACTAGGGAAGAATCGCTGAACAACCGAGGAGGCACATCAACGAAGGGGTCCGGAATATCCCGAGCCGGAGAGAGTAGCACCAGAGAGGGGTGTAACGCTGGCGTTACACTAGAAGAGGTCACTTTCCCGGTCCTGAACCTGTCCTAAATCTTTGATACTCTGATGTCTAGGTCCTCACACCATTCTAGGTAAATATAGTTCTGTGGGATTATGCTCCGTATTTGCTCTCTATTCTTTCTCTCCTCAGGTACTGTCATCATGAGAATTTAATTGATGCGAATTGATTATAAGCTAACTGTACTATTTTTCCTGATGGAGAATTTGGTGTATCTATGTGTATTTTGATTTGACTCACAAAATTATGAATTCAGATAAATCCTTAAAACTCCTACAGAGTCTGTGGTTCTTTAAATTAAAGGTTAAATGTGTTATTATTTCCTTCCTATTCTAATCTACAACTAGATCTATCGACAAAGTACAGTTACATAAGGAGACAGGGAATGGTAACAATACTGGTGTAACAGGTCTCTAAGGTAATTCAAAATTGATGACCAGCGAATATTTGCTAGCTCATTGAGTGTATGAATGAATATGGGCCCAAAAGTGAGAGTTGTGTGTATGTGTGTGAATAGAGCTGGTAAACTTGATAGCAGAGGCATGGTTAGTTTAGTTAGTTAGGCGAGGATTGTATTTTGTAAATTTGAATTATTGATTTATGTTTTAACCAAACCTGTTATGTATCGTTTTATGTTTTCTTGAAATTCCTGGGAATATTGAATAGCGGGTGGTGAATGGAAGCCACACTGCAGTGAGGTTGTTGGTCTGTTTTGAGAAAGTGCTGAAAGTTACGCAAGACTAGAAGCACTAAGTTAGGGAATAATTTCTTGAATGTTAGGGAGAATCATTGATAGCAAGGAGCTCGCTGGTGAAAATTTGGTATTATATCACCTAGAAAGGGTAATACTGAAGGAGTAGCAGGTCCTCTGATGCTTGTGTGAAGAGTAAGCGGAAAGGTTTTACTCATAGTGTGTGAAGAGTAAGCGGAAGGGTTTTATTCGCAGAGGAAGAAATTTGAAAATCTTTTGAATTAGGGGGTCAGTCACAATAGCGAATGTTTATACATTGTTAATTAATGAGAAATTGTGTGAGTTTTGTGAGAAAAATAAGTTTTCGCATGACTTTGTAAAGGAGGGGTCAGTTGACGGTGCTGCACTGACGTCACTGAGAGCCGCGCTGGAATTGGTTGAAACAGCGGGCGTGTGGTTGATGCGAAATTGTAAAGGAGGGGTCAGTAGTAAGGAGTGATACTGATGTCACAGAAAAAGCCGCACAAGCATTGGCTAAGCAAGTGAGCAAAGTAGAAGTTGATTGTCCTCAGAATAGAAGACACACTGGTATTGGAGAATCATTAGAATTAAAGCAAGCGTCTGATTGGTCACCAAAATTGAAAACCCAAGAATAATAATAGATAGTGGAGTTTACATGTACGATCCAACATTAACAGGGACTCGTCCAGACAGAATTTTTATTGGGTTTGCTTACGAACAGTATCTTAACAAGCACAAGCACGCAATGTATGGAGAAAAGAGAAAGATGTCATTTATGCAAAAGGTCAAGAATTATTTTTAAAAGGACAAACCCATTAAGAGAAGAGAAGGGATTCTCATTCCTCCCCCAAATGCGCCTGCATCATACATGATGGTGGAAAGAGGCTGTCATACCTGTGTATGGTGAAAATTGCGCAGAATACATAAAAGATGATGGAATATTAGTATTTCCCGAGTACGGAAGCTTTAATGTGAGAATACTGTACAATTTAAGAAAACGGATGAATGAATTAGAACCCAGACCTAGATTGACCCAGTATAAGGCTTTAGAAGAAGGGGAAATGGAAGCCTTTGAACGTGATAGACCACGAAGTAACAGGACCCTAAACAAATATTATCCAAAATTTCCCTCAGAGACTAGAGATAGTCAAATGAAGCTATGGTGGCAGAAGGCTTATATCCTGTGCTAACTTCAGAAGAGCAGACTGGGGGTAAATGTACAGAGAAAACCAAGCACTTAGCCATGATAGAGAGCGGAGAAGCGGAAGAAGGATATTTAGAAGACATATTGATGAAAAGTCCTCCAAGGATTCGATAGAATGACCCCTAGTGCCCCGATAATAAGAACACCTTTGGTTCCACAAGTAGTACATGACACTGCAAAACAGGGTACTTCAAGAAAAGGAAAAGTAGGCAATAAATAAGAATAGAGATGAGTTGATCCAGAAAATAACTCAGATAAACACACATCCTGAAGCATTGACCATACCAGTGACAATAGGTCCAGTAGTCCCATTGTATGGCGAAAAGTCAAACTGTTCCAAAGTTCCTGTCGTGCCTACCCCAAGCATAGAACCTAGAAAATAAAAGGTAATAGTAGATGATCAAGCAAGTGAATGTGAATCAGTAATATCATTAATGGATTTACCCATAAGAGAACCAATAATGGAAACCCCGAGGAGACATTTGCCTAGTTGTTCAAAGGAAGTTAGATTGGAAACCTCGACAGGAACTAGAAGTGCCACAATAGTAACCCCAGAAGATATAGAGAGATGGTCTCAAGAAATAGAAAAGCCAAAGCCACAGAAAAAAATATTAAACATTTTCAAATTGCGAGTAGAATTGGAAGAAATGGTAGCCGGAAATGTGGGTCTAGACAGATTAAACACATACAGTAAGGAAGAGTTACTGATAATTTGAAGAAGCATCACACGAAACACAAAAAACATTCCATGAAAAACTGACAATTTTGGCAGCCGAAATGGGAATTGACATAGGGAAGGCAAAGGTGTTGCCGAAACCAAATAGAGCAGAATTTATTGATAAGGATTTGGAAAACATGAATGTGTCGGGAAGAAAATTACAGATCAGGGAGTTAATATTTATGTTACAAAAATGGGGAGATCTTGAAAAATAGAAAGTTAGGTGGGCAAAGAAAAAGCACAGGTAAATCAAACGACATCTGAATATACAATGAGAGAACCCGAAAAGGCTGAGAGATTGATGAGGGAAGTACCCGGAGGGGGGTACGTACATGTACCATGGTCTAGACAGGATATTTTGTTGTTTACGAATGATTTCCCTAAACTGAGAGAGAAACCAGTGGAGTGGTACAGACAAGTTAAGAGGTTTGTGAAAGTTTCAAAGGTTTTGTTTAAAGATCTGAATGGTCTCTTTGACATAGTAGTACCTGCAGATTTGTGGATGGAGAGTAAAATTACTATAGATTGGCCTAGTGAGGAGTATCCAAGAGATTCGAAGAGAGGACCCTCATCAGAAGATGTAATGAAAAAATATCACCACCTGATCACTTTTCTGAAGAGTAAAATTCCCCCGAAAGAAACTGATTGGGTAAAACTAGACAAAACAACCCAAGAGAAAAATTAGTCTGTACATGCATATTACAAACGTCTTTTACAGGTGTTCAAACAGTATAGTGGGTTTGAAAATATAGAGAACAAGGACATGACTCATTTTGTGTATCGATTTGTGACAGGGTTAAGATTGGAGATACTGCAAATGATTAAGCAGCACATGTTATGTTGGCAAGCAAAGCCCATAGATGAAATTTTAAAGTATGCCAAATATTGGGGGATGAAATTGATAACAGACGAAAAGCATTCGAACAAAAAGTAATGTGGGCTCAAGTAAAATTATCTGAAAAGCAAGAGCTTCAATTGAATAAACAGTCAGAAAATCAAGGAAAGGTACAAGGTCAAAGCGAAAATAATGGGGGTAAGTCACCGGGAAGATTGAACAGGGAAGAGGCAAAAAACAGGTTTCCCTGTCACGGGCGCGGGAAGTTGGGGCATTGGAAGAACGAGAGTAAATTCGTACAAGTTAATGATGGCCCGAATCAAAATTTAAATTCGCAGACGCAGAATGAGGTGTTAATGAGTCAACCACAACAGGGTATAGATCTTCAGAGTCAATTGCCACCTGCCCCTAAGCCAAATTTTGTGAGTCAAGCCAAGCCAAGTACAGTGTGGACACCGGATTCCCAGAAGGCAGTGGTAAGAAAAATGTTATAACATCGCAGTTTCTTTTGCAGGACCCACTAATTGATTATGATTATGAGCAGGAATGACGGTGCCTGAGGGGGATGTGTACTTGGCGCATCCCTACCGGTAGATCAGTCAGGTCCATACGTAGAAGGTAAAGTAGAAGCAAATTATATCACTTTCTTGTTGGACACTGGTGCTACCAGGTCTACTGTTAGAACAGCAGACATTCTTAACCTGCCCCTCTTGGGTGTAGCCATCCAAGTAGTAGGTGTCTCGAACAAACAGATTAGAACCCCGATCACAGAACCAATGGAGGTGCGAATTGGAAATTTTAAAGAAATGCATAAATTCGTGGTCTGTGACTCAAGTCCTGTAAACTTGCTTGGAAGGGACTTGTTCTGCAAAATTAATTGCACCATATATTGCACACCGGATGGCGTCGCAATACAAACCCCAGATGAAGATGGGGTTTATAAGTTCATGTTAGCTAAACAAGGGACAGAAGTAAATGAAATGTATTCAATGATAACCAAAGATGAATTACCTGCTGAAGTCAAACTGACTGTAAATGCAGAGATATGGGATTTTACTGGAAAAGAAATAGGATTAATGGCAAATGTAGATCCTGTAAAAGAGACAGTGAAAGAAGGTGCTGTTTATCCGAATATTCGACAATACAAAATGAGTCCTGAAATAAAGGCAGGTGTTGTGGCAGAGATTGAGCGATAAGTCGAGCATGGCATTTTGAAGGAAATAATAAGTAGCCCTTGTAACTCACCTATAATTGGCATCAAGAAAGCTAACAGAAAATATAGGGTGGTTCAAGATCTGAGAAAAATCAATAAGATTGTTGTACCATGTTGTCCAGTAGTGCCCAACCCAGCTGTGATTCTTTACCAGATACCATGGAAAGCAGGTTGGTTCACAGTAACTGATTTATGTCATGCATTCCTTTCTATTTCATTGCATCCAGATAGTCAGTTTTTATTTTCATTTAAATTTGAAGATCATGTTTACGTGTGGAATCGTGTGCCTCAAGGGTACACCGAAAATCCTTTAATCTTTAATCAGATTCTCAAAAGAAGTCTTGAATCTCTTATGTTGCCCAGAGAGTCAGTCCTGGTGCAGTACACTGACAACCTATTGGTGGCGTCGAACACTCAAGATGACTGTGTCACTGATTCAATTGCATTACTAAATCACTTGGCAAAAGGTGGACATAAAGTGTCCCCCGAGAAACTTCAGTTTTGTAAAAATTCAGTCAAATACCTGGGACATCAAATAGAGAGAGGAATTAGAAAGGTGACCTCAGAAAGGATCAGAATAATAGGACAAATGCAGTTGCCACGAACCCAAAAATAAATAATAATGTTTCTTGGAGTCGTAGGATATTGTAGGCAGTGGATTGTAGGGTTTGCTTTACTGGCTAAACCCCTGATACAGATGACCAAAAAGAGAGCAAAGGACCCCATAGAGTGGGATGATGAAAGCATGGAATCATTTATAAAGTTACCAAATTGTTTGTGCAAAGCACCTGCTTTGGGAATTCCAGACTACTCAAAAGAATGTGCATTGTTCTGCTATGAGAGAGGTAATTGTGCACTCTCAGTCCTGACACAGAGACATGGATTAATGCGAAGACCAGTGGCATATTTTTCTGCTACATTAGACCCTGTGGCATGTGCATTGCCAGGTTGCTTGAAAGCTGTGGCTGCAACCTGTGTGAGCATAGAACAAAGTGAGTCAATTGTGATGGGACAACCTGTAAAGGTGTATGTTCCCCATTCAGTTGTGATTTTGCTGACCAAAACCCAAACGCAGTACCTTACTCCCAGTAGGCTAACAAAATATGAGAGAATAGTACTGGGGACTGAAAACGTGACTATAGTGAGGAGTACTGTTCTTAATCCAGCCACCTTATTGCCTGATCCATACCAAGAAGAGGTGAAAGATGAGGCCGAACATGAATGCCTTTATGTGACTGAACTTAGTACCAAACCGCGTCCTGACATACAAGAGGAACCCCTGAAAAATGCAGATCATGAGTTATTTGTGGATTGCTCATGCATGTGACACGAGGAGGGAGGATTGAGTGCTGCTTATGCTGTGTGTACATTAACTGGAATAGTTGAAGCATCCTATTTACCAGAAGTCAGATCTGCACAAGTAGCCAAATTGATCGCTTTAATTAAAGCATGCAAAATTGGGAAACATTGGAGAATAACCATATTTACTTACAGCCAATATGGTTATGGGGTTGTGCATGATTTTGGCCAGTTGTGGATGCAGAGGGATTTGCTGATTTCCTCAGGAACTCCCATTAAAAATGGAAATTTTGTGAAAGAATGAATTGAGGCAATTCAAATACCAAAAGAGGTAGTCGTGGTTAAGTGTGCTGCTCACCAATCAGGAGATGACTATGTGACAGCCGGTAACCGATATGCTGACCAGGTTGCCCAGCACTGTGCAAGACATAAAATTGCATTAAACAAGAAATTTGAAACTTGTGGAATCAGCTGCCAATTTATGCTACTTGCAGGAGTGGGAACCTGAGAGGAGGTGAAAGATCTGCAGGATGCAGTAGAAATGAGAGAAAAAGGAAGAGTGGGTGAAAATAGGATGTCAAAGAAGGGCAGAAGATGGTGTGTGGGTTTGTTATGATGGCAGACCAGTAATGCCGGACAGTATGCTTGCACCAATGGCTAGAATGTATCATGGAGACACACATGTAGGCAGAGATGCTATGATTCGACTTTTCAGACAAGATTGGTTTAAAGCAAAGTTCAGGAACGTAGCAGAGAGTCTTTGCCAAAGTTGTTTAACATGTCAACAAATGAATCCTGGCAGGAAAACCGTGGTTAGTATGGGAAAGATTGGAAAGGCAGAAGGTCCCTTTGTAAGACTTCAACTAGACTTTATTCAACTGCCTGCTTGTTGAGGGTTGAAATATGTACTTGTCATAGTTTGTTTAATTTCAAAGTGGGTGGAAGCATACCCGACCCGAAGAAATGACAGCTTGACAGTGGCCAAACTCCTATTAAGAGAACTAATTCCTAGATTTGGTTTTTCAGTAACGATTGAATCAGATAGAGGGTCTCATTTTAATAATGAAATAATTCGACTAATTTGTGAAGCATTCAAAGCCGAACAAAACTTGCACTGCACTTACCACCCAGAGGCTTCTGGGGTGGTAGTACAATTGAATGGCACAATCAAGTCAAGTCTCAGAAAGGTGTGTGCATCCACCCCACTGGAATGGCCTGATGCTTTACCTCTTGTTCTGATTGGACTCAGAAGTATTCCAGACAAAAATACTAGATTGAGTCCCCATGAAATACTCATGGGAAGAGCAATGAGACACATGTACCAGAACACAAGCTGTTGAATATAACTGATGACTTGGTTTTAGAGTATTGCAAAGAGTTGGCTGACAGAGTGTGTTCTATCTCTCATCAGGTTGGGGAAGACGCTGAGCCAAGCGCATGATCTGAATCTCGGTGACTCAGTAGTTGTGAAGAATCACACCAGAGAATCTTGCCTAGCACCAAGGTGGGACAAACCACATCAGGTTATACTAACTACTTCAACAGCTGTAAAGAGTGCAGGATTACCTAATTGGATTCATGCAAGTCATACCAAAAGGGTACCAGCTCCTGAAGAAGAAGAGTTTCAATAGACACAAGAAGTTGAAGTTGCTGAAGGTTGCGCAGCTGAAGAATCTCCCATAGAAGATCCTGAAGTAGCTGCCCAAGAACAACCAAGCACCTATCAGGACGAGTGGATCCCAGTGGTGGACATACCTGAAGTATTTGTAAGAACTAGAAGTCAAACACAGTTAGATAGATAGGAAAAGAGTGAGAATCAGTCAGGTGTAGAAGAACTCGCTCAGGAGAGTAGGGATACAACTATTAGGGAACCTGAGCAGGAACAGTTAAGGAGAGAACAATATACTCAGAGAAGAAAATCAAAGCCTCATTCCTGTGTCTGAGGAGGAACAGGTAGGTTTTAGAGAAAACGTTCAGGCAGAAGAAAGACAAAGGGTAAGAAGACCTGAACAGGATCAGACAGGCATAGAAACACAGGTTCAGGATATAGAAGAAAACCCAAATATCACCAATCCTGAACAGGGTCAAATTGAGGTAGATGAACATATCCAGGCAGAACAGGTCAAAGCAATAAGCCCTGGACAAGGTCAGATAGAGAGAAAATCTGTAGAAGAAGATGATCACATGGCACCACAAATAAGAGAAAATAAAAGAAGCCTTGAAGAAACTGACAGTGCAGTAAGAACTAAGAAAAGTAGAAAAGGTGATAATTGGCCAAGGATTATTATGAGACTGAAATACCGCCTTAAGACAATCAGTGAAGAACCTGATCAAGTAAACAAAGTATCCAGCCAATCTGGACCTTCCACTGAAACTCCAAAATGAAGGAACCCAAGACTGAAGACATTGAGTAACAAGTTCAAGGGTCCTGAGTGGACATATGTCATTCTTGGGTCAAATCTTGACCTAAATGAAGAAAGTGACGAAGAACTGAATGTTAAACGAATTGATGAAGAAGTGAGACCGACTTGAATAGGAGAAGACTCTTAAGGTGTTATCTCATACAAAGTTTCTGAATTAAAGAAGAGACAAATCTTCTTGTCCAAAATGCCTGATATAAAGTTACTGGAAAATCAAAAGAAAGCTGTATAAAGAAGTGTTGTAGGATCTGTATATGAAGCTTAATATTCGTCCTCATAATGTGGGTAATATTAGCAATAGCTATTTGTTGGACTTGGCCCTTTTGGCAGGTTCACCCCTAAACTTTTTGCCTTTTAATGTGACCTAATATTAGTAGTTTTTGGCCTCTTCGCACTTTAGCACTGTGGCCCAGTGTAAAGTGTGTGCGCACTCTGAGTGCATGTGGTTAGATTGGCCTGCCCTCCCATGGGAATACATGGGGTTTATGTGTGTCCATGGTAATTCCTGGTGTGAGAGGAGTGCAGGGTCGAGTTTAGTATGTGCGAACTCGTGACAATAAATGCTGCGCAATGGTGTGCGCAGATATATTGTGACTGGTGGAGAAGTGCCACTTTTAGAAGTTGGCATTTCTGTGTGCTGTGTGTCTGCCTGCCTGATGTGGAGTACAAGTTTGTTTTGATATTGACAGGTGCTGGATGGTGTGGGGAATTCCAGGAGCCAGGGTGAGTCAGCCCAGTGGTGAATAGAGAGATCTGCATCTAGATGGGAGAGAGGAGTTGCACCTGGTACCTGAATAGGACTGTGCCTTCCCTCCACAATGCTGGCTCCGCCCCTGTGGTGCATCTGAGCACCTAGCCCCCACCTGACAAAGGAGAGAGGAGCTGAGCACAACAAAGTGCTCCAAAACTCCCCCAAACCAGTTGCACCTGGTTTTCCCCCAGCCCTGTGCTGTGTGAGAAAGGGGGATATGTGTATAAAAGAAGAGGCTGTGACCCCATGAAATTGTTCTCTGTTGTGCCTGACGTGAGGGGGGCCTGCTGCTGCTGCTGGGCGCCAGGAGTAACCGCCACTAGGGACTGCCTCCCTGCTGGAGAGCCTGTGAGCTGGCCTGCCTGGTCCCAGCCTTTGCCCCCCCCCCATTCCAAAAGACTTTGTCTGGACTTTGTGCTAAAGCGCCTGGAAAGCGCTAAACCATCATTTCCTGGGAGCGCTTTATTTTTAATTTCTGGAGAGCACTTTTATTTTTATTAGGAAGAGCGCTCCTGCGATTAATTTTACAGCACTGGGCTGCTACCTGGGAGCCCACCCCGCTGTAGGCTCATTTTGCGAGCGGGTGCCCACCCTGCATTCCTGTGCACTGAGCGGGTGCCCACCCCGCAGTTTGGGAGAAAGAGAGAGAGCGGGTGCCCACCCCGCTCCCTGAATACTTAAAAGAGCAGGTGCCCACCCTGCATTGCGTGCCTCGCGGGTGCCCACCCCGCATATCTGCCTTATTGTGTTGATAAAAATTTCACGCGGGTGCCCACCCCGCAATGGCCGTTTTCTGAAAGCGGGAGCCTACCCTGCATTGCCGAAACCTTGAAGGAATCACCGCCGCGGCCAGGTAAAACCGGAAGTCAGGCTGCGCATTGCCTGATGTGGGGCGGGACTTCCGCTTTCCCGAAGGAAGCCCAGTGCCCACGGAATCCCCAGGAAGCTGGCACCGGGAGAGGAGCATGACGGGAGGCCTGCTGCCAGCCGGAAGCAGAAAGGTGCTGTTGGTCCTGGCGGGGCTCCCTTGTGACGGTGGGAGCCTCGCGGACTGTCCCGTGCCAGGAGGGAGAGCCCCGCGCCTGCACCGGAGGAGGCGTCCCCAGAATCGAGGAGAGTCTCACGTGGCAAGCCTGGAGACCAGAGGAGCGTCCCCAGACAGCCCTGTGAGTGGGGCTCATTTGCGAAGGGGTTGGGGGGTGTGTTGGGGCACATTGCCGGTGCCTGCCCACTCCTGGCAGTACTTACTTTGTTGGGGGCACAGCTGCTGAGCGGACTCACAGGAGGGCGAGCCACTCCACCGTTGGGGCGTGAATATTTGTTCAAGGAGCCCCAGAGTGGGGCCCCTGCCTACCTGTGCCCATTCTTTCTGTTCTTGTGGGGGCATAATTGTTTTAGAGCCTGTGTGCTCCAACGTGAGGGCATCGAGGTGCCCATGCCCCATTTCTCCCAGCTGCCCCGCTCGCAGAGGGCAGCTGCACCAAGAGGGCAAGTGTTATTGTTCAAGAGCCCCAGAGCAGGGCTCAGGCCATTTTCCCCGCTGCCCCGCCTGATAGAGGGCAGCGATCACGGTTGGCGGAGATTGATTTAGGAGTCCCTGAGAGGGACAGAGTTGGCACAGGGAGTGCCAGTGCACACATTTTTGCCTTCACAGCTGCCCAGCAATTTGTGGGCAGCTGCCACATTTAGGCCTGATCTTTTGCACCTTCTGCTGTGCTGCATGCGCAGCCAGCCCGGACATTCGGGACACTGGGCATTTTGAGCCCCTGTGAGAGGCCCGTTGGCCTGTGGCCAGTGTCAGTGCGTTGCGCCCCCGATAGGGGCACACTGGCCTTATGACCATTGTTTTCTAAAGTGTTTTATGCTTGCAAGGCCTAGTGCCTCATATGGTGCTTGTGCATAATGTAGTTATGCCTCCTAATGTATTTATGCCTCCTAATGTGTTTAGGTCTAATGTGAGAATGCGGAGGTCAACATTGCACCAGTAATTACTGGTTGTGCTCTACATCTAGAAATTGTACGACATTTTTTTTATAAGTCCTACATTTGCTATTTCCACGTTGTGACTGTTCTGACAGTGGCCCAATTGGCCCTGTCATGTGGTTGGCACCGTGTACATTATGTGATTATGATCTAATGTGTTTATTATAATACAAAGGCTATTTTTATATATAACCTTGTGTGGAGTTCCTTTTGTGGTGTACCTAAGGTGTTGTTGCTGTGTGCGTGCGCAAACGCTTTACACATTGCCTAGGGGATAAGCCTGACTGCTCGTGCCAAGCTACCAAGAGGGTGAGCAGGGGATATCTTTGGCGTGTAACTCCCTTGCCCTGACTAGAGTGGTGGTCACTGCCTGGCTTTGGCGCAAGCCTTAGCCAACCAGAAATCCCATTTCTAACACTATTCCTTATTTGATGGTTATGAACAAACAGAATAGTACTAATACACATACAAAGGTAGCAAACATTAAAGGAGATAGAGTAGACTTTGAAACACCAGATGAGTTAGATTTACAACATACTGTGAATAAAAACAAAACTGATTTAAATGTATTTGCAAACCTATTAGTACATTATGTAGAAACAATGGAAGTTAGTGATTGTTATGTTTGTATGAAATTGCCAACCTCAGTAGCTGAAGGGGTAACTTATCACTTACCCTTGACATATAGTATTTCATGTAGTGTACTGGCTAGTTTATTTTATAGAACTGGAAAACTGCAGTATTATTATTCAAATGTAGATGTAATATTTTCAGAAGTCCCTATGCGAAAGAGCATTTACCCCGTCCTTAGTACTCGAGACTCACAATTCATGGGTGAATATTTCTTAACAGTGAAGTCAATAGATATAGCTGATGTACAAAAACGCAACTTAACGTGTAAATTACATGAAGAAGAAAATATATTTTTGAATTTAGTAGAACAGAGGAGACAGGATTTTCATAGAAGGGCCTCTGAATCGAAACCTCAGATACCTAAATGGGCTGAGAAGGAAGACCTTTTGGTAACTGGCAAGACTCATGCTGCTATGTCTCTGGATTTTGAAAAGAATTTGAAAACCTTTCTCCATAGACTAAAAACAGAATATAACAATGCATTTATTGGTTCCAGTGAGTGTAAACATAACTTTTTAGTAATTGGGGGTTGGGGACTAAAAGGAGGAACTGATCCAGTATTTCCTGGAATTTATTATATTTGTGGAAACAAAGCCTAATTTAGGCTGCCTGATCATTGGTACGGGAGTTGCTATTTTGGAATAGTATTCCCTAAAGTTTATCATGTTAAAAGAATCACTGGAAGCAATAATGACAGTAATGGACTAACCCGATATAAAAGAGCTAGTTTTTCTGAAATGGTAGGTGATATATTTGGTGCATTGATACCTTCAGTGGAGGTTCTGCTAAATTCTCGTAAAATCTGTCAATTGTCGACAATAGTTGATCGGTTATCTACTGACACTGCGGGAGGATTTTTATTGATCAACACATAATTAGTTGCTGTTAGATCTATGGTTTTACAAAATCGACTTGCCCGTGATATCTTATTAGCAGAAGAGGGTGGAGTCTTTAAAATGTTGAAAGCGCAACATTGCTGCACTTATATTCCTGACAAAAGTGTAGAGATTGGAAGGTATATTAAAAATATTACACATTTGGAAGAGGAACTGAAACCACTGGAGATTGACAATGTATGGAAGAAAATAGTTTTTCCACTATCAGTGGTTGGTTTTCTAACATAGGTAAAAGTATCTTAGATCAAATAATATTGCCGATCATGGGCATAACTTTGTTAGTTCTGATGATAATGTGTTGCCACAAATGCAGTGGGAAAAGAAATAGGTACAAAGTGAATGAGAAGTGTAGAAAAAGAAAATTAGATGAAATACGACTTGAAGAATTGAAGGGACATATCTACAAAAGAATGAAGGGATCACAATTTAAAAAGGATAAATAAAGAAATAAAAGATTTGAGGAAATCGAAATGGTAGAATGCTAAAGTTGGCATCTGATTTAATAGAAGCTGGTGATGGCATAAAATGCCATCAGAGAGGGGATTGATGGAGCATGGTTTTGTATAAAAAGAAACGTGCTCGTATGCAATCCTCTCAAATAACCTGTAATACTATAACCAACATGTTTGTGAGTACTAACGTTGCACAACATTTTACACATTTTATCTAGGGGAAGCTTTTCTATGTATTTTACTAACAAGTAACCCGAGTGTCCTTAAAATGGCCGCCAAAAAGACGGGAACTCTTCTGTGCATGCGTCTACTACATCTACGTAGTATGGCATTTCCTGTCGCTTGGTGGGAAATCTTTGCAGCTGGGCAATAGCTTTAACATGGCTGCTCGAAATCCTCGCATTAACGCACATGCTGAGCTGAAACTAACCCGTGCAAGTTTTACTAAGGTAATGATGCAAAAAAAAATATTAAGTAAATGGAGCTAGAGTAGAAGTAAGTAGTATACAATGAATTAATTTAATTTTGTATTCCTACATGTTTTTCTCTGATTTTTTTTAATAGCTTGTATTTGGGCCTTGGAGGGTGACCGACGTCACCTATCCCTTTGCGACAACTACTCATGCGGGCTGCATCCTTGTCCTGAGACCAATGAGGTCACTGAATGGCTGCCAAAACATGTGCCCAGCAAGGACATGGGATGCTGGACTCTTGAAGCTAAGAAAGGAAGGAGCTGAAACATTGCACTACAGATTTATCGATCCACATATGAAATGCTTGTGGAAATAAAGCTTGTGGGTATTAAATTTAAGGGGGGGGGAATTAGACAATAGAACTACAGAAAGTTATGGCACTTAGTATGGCCCACTGCCTGGCCCAATCAAATTGAGGGGTGTACATACAATGGAAAGATTTGGGGATGGGTCATACATTTGAATTGGTATAACAGAGGTAAGTTTTAGTTAGTTAGACACACTTGACACACTTGATGCCAAGATGCTGATGCTATGCTGAGATGCTGTTCAATTTTGCTGCAATCTGACTGAAGAATCCAACACTAGGGAAGAATCGCTGACTAACCGAGGAGGTACATCAAGGAAGGGGTCCGGACGAGCCCGAGCCGGAGAGAGTAGCACCAGAGAGGGTTGTAACGTTGGCATTACACTAGAAGAGGTCACTTTCCTGGTCCTGAACCTGTCCTGAATCTTTGATACTCTGATGTCTAGGTCCTCACACCATTCTAGGTAAATATAGTTCTGTGTAACCCTGGGCGTAGTTCGCGAAGTAGCGCTACGCAAAGTGCACTTTGCACTTCGCGAGCTACGCGTAGCACTTCGCGAACTGCGTAGTACCCTGTTTGCACTGTGCAAGATGCCGTTTTCAATGATTGCACAATGCGGACAAGCATCCGGCACTGTGCACTCATTAAAAACGGCATCTTGCACAGTGCGAGCTGTAGTTTTCTACCGCTCGAGTAGATTTTTACTCGAGCGGCATCTTTCTCAACGCGGACTGGTAGTTTCTCATCGTGAGTGGTCGCGAGCATACGTGACCACTCGCAATGAGAAACCTGACCTCCCCGCGTTGAGAATCTCGCTGGGAGGTTTATTTTCCACGCGCGCGATCGGCAACTTGATGTTGTTGATCGCGAACGAGGAAAAAGTCTCGCCAGGATGTCATTTTGCTTGCTCGTGGATGCCAACTTGACATTGAGGACTGCGAGCAAGCAAAAAATGACCGCTGCACTACGCTATGCGTGTTTGCACTGTGCTACGTGCAATTCGTGTAGTGCGAAGTAGCGCAAACTTTGCAAACTACACGAGCATAGCATAGTGCTTTGCCCAGGGTTAGTTCTGTGGGATTATGCTCCGTATTTGCTCTCTGTTCTTTCTCTCCTCAGGTACTGTCATCACATGAATTTAATTAATGCAAATTGATTATAAGCTAACTGTACTATTTATCCTGATGAAGAATTTGGTGTATCTACGTGTATTCTGATTTGACTCACAAAATTATGAATTCCGATAAATCCTTAAAACTCCTACAGTCTGTGGTTCCTTAAATTAAAAGTTAAATGTGTTATTATTTCCTTCCTATTCTAATCTAAAACTAGATCAATCGTCAAAGTACATTTACATAAGGAGACAGGGAATGGTAACGATACTGGTGTAACAGGTCTCTAAGGTAAATCAAAATTGATGACCAGCGGATATTTGCTAGCTAATTGAATGTATGAATGTATGTGGGCCCAAAAGTGAGAGTTGTGTGTATGTGTGTGAATAGAGCTGGTAAAATCCGCTGCATTACCGGCATGGCTTGAGCATGTCAGGCCATGACCGTCTAGAGGGTTCCGGCACCCCCTGTACCTCAGCTCTCACAGACAAGGTGAAATATATAACCACTAATTTGAGTAATTCATTTCAGAATGGGAAACTGGAAGCTTGATTGCCTATTCTTTCCATTTTTGTTTATTAGAGGGTATGTACATATAGCATTGGTTTACACAAGGAATAAGGCTTCTGTTATGGTCAGTTCACATGGTACATGTTAAACTGAATACAATAAATGAGATAATGTTTGAACATTTGTTTTTGAAACTCCATAGTAACAGGTCTAATGACAGCAGCGGTCCATGCAGGTATGCGCGGTGGGGCAGTAGGGCGGGGTGGGCGATGTTGACAGACGATGGAATAGGATTTTTTTTTTTTTTTCCTATTCTGTCATCTGTCGACTCCCATACCGCCCGCCCCACCATGCTTACCTGCACAGACCATCATTGCTAAGTGAATATTTTTTTAAGGAACTTTTTTTTTTTAATGTACTTCACTGGCTCAAAAACACTTTTTGTCAGAAAATCTGCACTTGTTTGTCCAAATATACTTTTCTTCTGGTGACTGTGTGTTCAAATATGCTCAGTTCCATGAGCTCCAGAAAGTTAATAAAGTTATTGCTATCTTTTTTATGAATGCCCATTTAATTTTGGCTGGGCTGTTGCCAAACGTTCAGAGCCTTTTTTTCCAGATACTCACTGAATATGATTTTGCGCCTTCTGTGCACATACATATTAAAGATAATTTTGAAATCATTAAAGACGTGTTTTACAGATGATGGAGATTGCTTTCACCATTGATTAATGTAGAAGATGCCCAGGGAAAAGTTGTGTTAAAAGGTGATCTATGAAGAAGCCCATGTTACAGTACAGCTCAACTTCAAAACGTAATCTTTCAAACTATAAAATTATTGACCGGTGTTCACCAAACTTCACATGTGTCACCACATATGCATACCAGGAAGCTATTCAAAATGTGGTGAAGTTTAGTCAAAATCAATTTTGAATTCCCCATAGAAAGTGTAACTCTACTGGCACTATCTCTATATCTGTGTGTGGGAAGGCAAGCTCAACCTAGCCTGCAACTTACTAAGCTACTGAGCCTTCCCATTTACCACGTCAGCAGTGACGTGTATATTAATGGATTATTGTAGCATTTTATTATTTAATATATTTCTAATGATTTATAATGATACTCAAAAGTTGGGGCTACCCAATATTTGTTGTGTGGTGGCACTTTCTATTAAAATGCATGAATTTAACATGATTTAGCTTATTCATTGTAGCACCTGAGGTTGGCAGACTTCAGTAAATTCTTAGAATAAAGGACTCAGGCCAATTTATGAGAGGCTTTAGTGACTAGAACGGATTTATGAAAAGCAGCTGATACACACCAAATGGAACAGTAGCTCTGTGGGTTAATGCAACAGCTGCATGAATATTATTGGTTAAAAATTGCATTTGTTACACTGTAAATATGTGGAACCTTTCTTATAATAAAAGTAAAAGAAAGACGATGATGCACATATATACCACAGCATTAAATGTAGAGCTCAAGTCCAACACTGGCAAACATTTCACTTGGTTCTACATTACCGTGTAGTAGTTTTTCAGGTTAAAATAAGGGATGAGAAGCAACTACACAGTCTATCGTATACACATTTCTGTCTACATACCAGCAGCATTTGCTGCTCCTCACAGGGCAGTTATATTGTAAGGCCGTGTTTGTAACATGGAAATGATACTATGAAGGTATCACACATGATATTTTACACTAAACTCATAGCTCATGCAAACTGTAGATTGTTTGGATGTCGGTCTTGCAAATTCCAATAAGTACAATGGAAGATAAATGGCATTTCATTTGAATATTATACTGGGCGTGCCTGTTATATTACATAATAAATACAGCAGTTGTGAGGTTTCGGCTGCACCAATTTAAAAATGTAGGCTTTATAGTACATAAATATATAAGACCCGTTTTTATCCTTGTATTCATCTAACAAAGTGAAATGGGCGTGGCTTTGTTTTTTTATTTGCACTAAAATGTTACTTGTCGTCACACTTCAGGATTACAAGAAAGTGGGTCTCATTGTGAGCTCAGTGGAATTTCTGAGCAAACTGGGTTTTCACCTGGGGGCATATGTATCAAACGATTTTGTATTCGCAAACGCTGCGAATCGCAAAAAAACAGCGTTTGCAAATACAAAATCGCAAAATGAGATGTATGAGGCATTTCAGCATCGCATTCTTAAGGAATCGCTAATTTTGCGATTCCTTAATTTTGCGTAAGCATTTAAGAAATCGCCAATTGCTATTCCTTAAATGCTATGTAACACGGACCCAAGTTGTGCGATTGCTCCTTAAGAAATCGCAAATTACCACCAACTTCAAGATGGTGGTAATTTGCGATTTCTTTGAAAAATGCACTTTTTGGCATTTTTCAAAGTGCCATGTGGCGCACATACATGCCCTTAGGGCATGTATGGGCGCCATTTGCCCACACATGCTAATTTCAGGGGTGCATCAGGGTGTCTTCATGACACCCTTGCACCTTTGAAATTATTATCAATTTGCGATTAGCAAATTGCGAATCGCAATTTGAGAAAGACTTCCCATTCATTGCTATGGGCCTCCTGGCCCATAGGAATGAATGGGAAGGTATTCCTTAATTGCGATTTCGCAATTTGCTAATCGCAATTAAGGAATTTTAAGAATTCGCAAAATTTGTGCGAATTTTTAGATACATCCCGTTTTGCAATTCTCAAGTAGAGATTCTCCAAAAATCGCTATTTGAGAATTGCAAATGGAGATTTTGATACATATGCCCCCTGGATCGGTATTCCAACTCTAAAAAAAATGACACTCTTTTCCCCCTGCACAACTCTCGTCAGGTAAAACCTGGTGACATGTGTAAGGGCAAAGTCAACAATATTTTTAGTTTTGCAGCTCGGAACACGGAAAACACACAGTATCTCTTATTCCAAAGAGAAGAACTCAAAATGGATAGGCAATACCTCCCCTTAAAAGTGCACCACAGTTGTATTTTCTGGGTGGTCACCCTATATACCCTGGGTCTGACAAGGAGCCTCATTTTGCATCATTACTCTTCATAGATTTTGAAATATTTTGTTTGTAAACCAAGAAAATGTTTTTATGTACGTGTGTTTAAAAAAACTAACATATTGTAATCTTCCACTTTCACAATCCTTTGTATGCCATCAAGAGTGTTACTCTGTTCAAGTTACAAAATGCTCTAATTTTTCGTTCAAAGAAAAAAACAAAGAGCTTCCCTGAAAGAATTATCTGCAGTTGATCAGAAGAAAAAAGCACTAGTTTGTAAAACAGAGGTGAAAGCGTCTCTGAATAGTTAATTTTCAGATAGAACTCCAGCAAGCTTATTTAGGTGACGCCGCACCTCCCACACCCCTAGTTGGTGTCACATGACAGCCATACCTGATTATGCCCATGTGTTTTGCACATACCACCACCAGAAAAATTGTGATTTCTGTAGTAAGTATTCTGTCATAAATTGTTTGAAAGTTTTAATATTTTTCACCTCCCACACCTCTTCCAGCTTTTATATGACAATCAGGTCTCAGGGTCAACATCCCGTCTAGCTTATCACCTGCAGTAGTCTTGTATTATGCCAAAACGGGGCCTCAGAGATTAGGACTCTGATCCATCTCAGTGCAAAGGGGCAGCAGAGTAAGACAATTTTTATTGCTGGACGCAAATTCTTTTTCCCTGCAAGGCCATTTAGTAGGTTGAGCAGCTGGTGGTGATTCAGAGACTCCAATTCTAGTCTGACATGGGGATAGTCGTAGTCTGCAAACATCGTCATTGAGATGAACCATTTCTGATTCCCAGGACTATATGTTAAAGTCTGCTAGGCTGAAATCCCCTCATATTGTGACAGCAAACATTTTCGAAAGGCTATCTGAGGTGGCCCTCCAGTAAATAAGACATTTCTTGCTGAGGACTGTAAAGCTGGTAAAAACTTGGGGGTAATGATGTTCGGAAAGTAGCATGAATCACACAAAAGGTGATGGGAGAAGTGTTTCCAAATACTCCAATCACTCATCTTAGCATTTCAAACCATTATTATTTGTCTGCTGTGCCACTCTAGGCAAAATACCTCCTTCTCCATAGGAGTGCCCTGCACTTCATGGAACAGTCTATCTCCAATGGCCAGTCCAGGCTATTTGTAGAAGGGAACTCAAGGAACCTCAGATCAGTTTCAGCCTGGTTAGGTCTCATCAGTGAAGTATAGCTTGGATCCTATGGTAACCCACATCTAGGAATACACTTGGCCACTAAGGACATTAGATCTATCACACAAAAGGTGATGGGAGGAATGCTTGCAAATTGTTTACCAAGTATCAATTGCTTGGGGTTCATTCCCACTCATCCTTTACAGGCAAAAACATAGACTAAGGTCTTTCTTATCCAAATCAATACTGACCTTGCTTTTCATGAAAACAGTCCACCCAAACTGACAGATGAAGACCCGTCAAGAAAGGAACACAACCAGCCCTAGAGAGGTTCAGCTTGTTTGGCCTGATCAGTGAAATATAACTCGGTAATAATAGGGTAGGATAAAACTTGTAAAGTGCACTAATACCCATAGGTGTCAAGGTGCTATAGCAGAACAAGACGAACAGCAGAGGAGAGGCGGCCTAAAATGATACTAAGATGGAAAGAGCCAAGTTTTCTGATGTTTTTTAAAGGCTAAAAAGAGTATGCTTCTGAAATATAGTTAGGGAGTTCCATAGTTTGGCGGCTGCAAGCGAAAAGGAGCGACTACCCCATCTAGTCCTAGGAAATCTGAGGGTTTCATAAGATTTTTGCAAGAAGAAGATCACAGTTGCCTAACCGGAATGTACAATTGAGAAAGCGACTTCAGATGGGAGGGGCCCTTGTGATGCAGGGCCTTAAAGACAAAACACAAAGCCTTAAAAACAATGCATTTTCTAACAGGGAGTCAATGTAGGAAACAAATCCCCTCCCTAGCAGAGTGCCGCTTGGGAGTGTTCAGAATGAGACAACCTGCGGCATTCTGTACCACCTGTAGTTTATTAAGAGAGGCACAGATAATGTTCAGTTACAGAGCATTGCAGTAGTCCAGCAATGAGATAACCAGGGCAATGATGACTAACTGGTGTAGCTCCGGTGGGATAGAAGGAATGACCTTTTTCAGAATACTCAGGATGTAAAAGCACATACTGACAGTGGGACTGACCTGAGCATCAAAGCTCAGAGCGTCATCAAAGATCTCCCCAAGGTTTTTAGCTGACCTAACGGGGGAGGTGAGGGATCCACAGACCTCTGGCTACCAAGTGCTTGACCAGATGGAGTTTTGGGAACCGAACACAAGCACTTCAGTCTTGTCTGCATTAATATTCGGGGAGTTGTCCTTTATCCAGCAAATCATGGTGGACATACACTGATTAAACCTCCCTTCTACCCACTGCAGGTCGTTAGAAATGGAGAAGATAATTTGCGTGTCGTCAGCATATGACAGCACTTGAAAACCAAATGAACGCACCAGGTCTGCCAGAGGGGCCACATAGAGATTGAAAAAGAAGGGATTAAGAGACGAGCCCTGTGGCACACCACAGGGAAGACTAAAGGCCCTAGCCGTGAAACCTCCACAACTTACAGTTTGAGCTTTGTTCGACAGAAATGAGTGAAGAAGCTGCAAGGCTGTCCCAGTGACCCCCATTTGCTGCAGGCGCTGAACCATACGTACCGGGAGTCAGTACCGAATGCTACCAAAAGGTCAAGCATTATCAAGATCTCTGCCCCACCCTTATCAACCTGGGCACCGATGCCGTCGGTAGCCACAATAAGGGCAGTCTCTGTGCTGTGACCATTACGAAACCAGTTCTGGGAAAGATCTAAAATCCCCTGAGTATCCTGTGGTATAGTGATCAAAGGACCCAGGTCTGGACTTATCCATGGCCCCTTCAGGCATTACATCAATCACACAAAAGGCGATAGGAAGAATGCTTGCAATAGTTTAACTATTCACAATTTCTCTGGGTAGCATTCTAATCTATCATTATTCATACAGAAAGTAGCTGCATTACCTCTAACTAGTGACATGTACCCAAGGCTCGGCATCACTCTGAATTTAAGTGTGGTCAGTAGGCCAAATAATACCATAGTTTGTTGTTTTGTTCATACATACCAACTGTTTAACAGCGTCTAAAAGCGTCTAACGAGATACTGATAAAATCTGGAGAATTCACTGTTTCATTTACTTACATTTTGGAGCGAGGATTTTCAAACAAAGAAAGCTGTAATCCCTTCAGACTATGAAGCTTGCACCTAGTTGGGTTTTCACATTTATTTAAAGAAGCAGTGTGATTAATGTTGCACTATACATAATGAAACATATGAATAGACTTAGAGATTAGAATCATGATAGCATAAACTCGTTCACATGGGCAATTTATGAAGGAATTCACGTGTAAATTTGATTTCTTGGAAGAAAACACTTCTTAGCTTAACTCCACTCATGGTTGAAAAAGCTGCAGACATCTATTATAGCCCACTGTAGCGGGCTACACCAGCTATTAAAGATCCGCTCCAGCATTAAAAGCTCGAGCCAAAGAAGAGGGCCTTTAACAAGGGAGGAGGACTTTAATGCCGGTATAGCCCAGCTACGGAGGGCTATAAGAACATTCCACCACCAGAGGGCAGAATGTTCTAGCAAATAAAACAAAGGCCTCAAGAGCAGAGGGGATTGAAATTCCCTTGTGCTCCCTGGGGCCTTTATTCACAGCAACAGATGTGAAGGACAGCATTGGAATGTTGGGGCTCCAAGCTTTTACTGACCATGAGAAGCCCAGAGCACTCCATTGTTTTCAATGGTGGTCCCAACATTCCAATTTTCTCTATTGCCTTAGTGCCCGCCATAGAAGGCTCTACCGCCCATTAAAGGCCCGCTCCAGGGTCAGGGAGTGGGCCTTTATTCGCTGGTAGATTATGCTACAGAGGGCTCTAAGGCTATTAGAACATTCTGCCCCTTGAGGGGCACTACTTAGTTGAATTAAGCACCATTTTTTTGGATAATAGCTAAAAAAGGGGCGACCTTGTAACAAAGTGTTTTGGTTGTTAAAGTTTATAATCCCCTAAAGGTCAGTTTTGTGCTTAGCTTGGCAAAATCGACACTAAGGGACAGCGGCTTTACCACATTCATTTTAACACAAACATCGTTTTTTATTCAATAGCCTCTCAGAGTATTTCCAAACTTCGATAGTGCATTTTGCCTGTAGTTGAGAAGAAATAATTAAGACAAACTGCAGTGGAGGCGATCTTTGATTCCATCGGACAGATCACCATGCTGCTGCCTAAGGGTTCTCTTCCACCTTAGGAAGTTACAAGCTGCAATTGGCAGCAAGAAAAAAATTAGGGTGTACACTTGGGTGCTCTATTCCACAGTCTTGTGACAGAGAAAGAGCACGGTAATGTATAGGGTGTCTTCAGTATACTGACAGGTAGAACACATTAAGCTCTTTTTTTAAAAAAAAATACATATTCAGGCCATATTTGTGTCCGTTTTTTTTCAATATCCTGGGAATACCCAGCGTTTGTTGAATCCTTTAGAAGGAACAGAGAAAATAGACAAAATGAAGTACATGTTGGTGATTTTTTTACAGATTTTTTTTTAAAAGTGCTGTACAAAAAAGCATACTTTTTATTCTGAAAATTGCATTAATGTAAGGCTTGCTGTGCTAGGATCTCCATATTCCCAGTTAGCAGGAACAAGCAGATATGCAGCAAAAAACATTTTTTAACCGTTTTTGCATTTTTCTGAGGGGTAGTCCATTTTTCCCAATTTTCGTAATTTCAACCTACTCGAATTTTGTGATGGAAAGAGCTATGAAACTCATGAGTGATCCCTTAAAACTACAAAAAAATTGGTACCCCTCTTGTGTGGGTGGGCCTAGTACCTGTGACAGAAAAAGCCCCAACACTCAAACAAATAAAAAAAATTCACTCAAACTGGCCCTTCTTTGGCAATAAGGATAACGGTGGATTTTGGTCCTAGGCTTGGCTGTCACTTGGGGAATCCTACAAAACCCAGCTATTTCTGAATGCTAGATACACAGGGGAATTCAGGTAGGTGTGACTTGCATGAATCTCATGAAGTTTGTTTGCATAAACGATTTGAAAACCTCAAACTTTTCTAAACCTCCACTTTCTCCTCACATTTCCAATGGGGACGTTTGGAAATCTGCAGAGATCCACAAATGTCATACCACCCATAATTTGCAAAAAAATTGTTAGTTTTAGTGTAAAACTTGTATGTGCCTGTTGCGTATTGGGGCCTTTCCTGCCTTGGTCACCAAGCCCAACAACTGTAACAGATCAAACCAGATACTATACCAAGTCAACATAATTTTCGCATTGTCCCTGGATTGGTACATTCCACCATCTCAGCATCAATCTCCCTCAATGCTTGTGTCTGGGGGTGGGGGCAGAGATAGTAGAGCAGCTTATTCCCAACCTAGCAGAGAGTTAGTGAGTGCTGGGACAGAGTAGGCATCAAGACCAAATGGCTGTTGCAGCCTCCTATGCATTCTCATGGAGCTCTGGTGTACGATAAGACTGGGGCTCTGGTTGGAAGTATGTGTGTAGCCAGTAGGCACAGTAAGACTTTTATATTTTAACAAAAAAAGGAAAACAGAAGACTAAGGAAATGTTTACAATATTATAGTAGTTACATCTGAGGGCCTGCCAATGGTGCCAATTATTGCTCTTTAAGCCTCAGAGTGGGCCATAATCAGTGTGTAATTCGTTGATGCAGTATCTCTCTAATTATCTTAAAATAATCAGCATCCTAAGCCATCCAGGACTTATTATTAGTGACCTTGGGAGAGGTTTGCAGGTTTTTAAGCCCTCGAAAGTCAAATGCTTTGCTGCCCTGTACCAGCGCTTAAAGCCACAGAGATGTGGGTTCTCTGTGGTTGCTTGATAACAAGGTTCAATGGCAGAATGTAGATATTCAATGTGATGTTGAAAGTTTCCTTTTATTCTTATTGAAAATGTGTCAAAGCCCTTAGGTTTGGCATATAAATGGTTAAGGTTAAATATATGTCCAGATTTATTGAAAGGCTTATAATTTACTGGTGAATGTATGGTAAAACAATTTGACAACTCCAGTAGTCCTAACTTTCTATTGTTTAAACCCACTGTCAATTATTCAGAAACTTAGTTGGATTTTAAAAGCAAAATCGTACAAATAGTCACAAGAAGAGACCACATCATGACAATAATACATAAAATACATCTGTTATACATGTGACATAAAATATATATACATTCCATAAAAAGACTTAATGGAAAAAAAAACAGGCAAAGAAGACATTTATGGCCGACACCCAAATAACAATCCCTAACATCCTCAGCAGTAAGTCCCTCGTAAGAAACCTTGACACACAAAAGCAATTTTTCTGTGATGCTCAAATTCGCAAGTATAAAAAGACAGGTCTAACACCAAAAGAATCAATGGTTAAAAATAAAAGTTTTATTAACTTAAATCGAAGGGTTTTATATAAAGGGCAAATAAATACAGTGTGCAAAGTGTCACAAGTTGAAAGCTGATCACAGGAACATGAGGACAATTCAGTGTGCTTATACCATGTTTTCTCAGGATAGAGCAACTGATGAAACAAGCCCAACCTGAAGTAAGCCAATAGTCGACGCTGATGATTTGGCATTTCATAAAGAAGATAAGGCTCTATCCTGAAAAATTTCTTATATGATGGTTTGCCCAGGGCTAGGGCTTCCCTCTTGGATGCCACGCTGAGACGAAACGTCTGCTTCAGCCACACAACATCTTGTTTAATAATGCTCTGTTGGTTGGAAAATAACTCTGGTCTACCAAGAGCATTAAAGGTTTCCTTGATATAAACCAGCCAAGGGATACTGTGCATGTTGTCCAGCTTCATATAATCCATAATGACTAGCCTGTTGAGACTTAATTCTTCCGTTAACCACACAGCACACCACCACTAGAGGGGTCGAAAACAAATAAAATCATTGATGCATCTCATCTGTAGCTCTTCATGTAAGATCTCAGTTGGGGTACTTTGCCCTACCCCAAGAGGAGCACCGTTATTGGGCCTAGTTTTGTGTAACCTCTGGGGTTACACAAATCTCACAACCAAAAGTGGAGATTGGGATACACTTAGCTTTGGAAATTTCCACCATAGTTTTAAATGGCTTTCGGCGCAAATGTGAGGAGAAATCATTTACTCCGGCGCATGTCCGCTTTAGGCTCCCAGAGTTCTTTTTTATTAAGTGTTGCCAGTTAAGCGTGGAGTCTATTAAAATTCCCAAATAGTTAAAATTATCAACCTTGCCTATAATCTGGCCCTGCACAGAAAAAGGTTTCACTTTTCATATTTTTCGGCCTCAATACCATCACATGCAATTTTAAAAAATCAGTAAGTAACTCCAAGCTCCCCATAAAATCAACAAAAATGTCTAAAAGACGCAGACTTCTGGCAGTGCGGGCAATTAAGACAGCATCGTGTGTGTATAAAAGAGCCAGGAGCAGGCTACCCACGACTCTTGGGATATCTATGCTCAGCACAGAAAGAACAATCCCCAAGTGATTACATACATAATGGGAAGAAAGGGGGCCAAGATACAGCCCTGCCAGACCCCTGTTCTAAGTGAAAAGTGCGTTGTGCATTCCCCATTACTACCGTAGAGGACTGAAGCCATCAGCCCCTGATGTAGTTCCCTAAGTAGGTTCACCAAACACTGTTCCATATCCATGGACCCAGCTTGGCCCGGAGCTTATCCCTGATAACCTTATCAAAGGCGGAGCTGGGGTCCATGAAAGCAAACAGGAGGGAACCCCTTTTGGCTCCAATAGCTCTAGAGCATCAATTTGGTGCCTGGTGCCAGGGATAAGGAAGGAGAAACTAGGTCTTCTCCCCAGTTAAGGCAGGAGAAACTAGGTATTTCCCCCACTGTTTGTTACATGCATTTGTGGAGACATTGTTGTAGGGTGAAGGGCATACTGGAGCACAAATTAATGGTTCTAAAGACCTACAGAGTCCCAACTGCATGAAGGGGCTTATTTGGCTTCTTTTATTTTTACCATCATGTTTGTCCTCTGTACTGTTTAAGGCCCTTTAGAGAATGTCCACAATGTTTTTTCATCTGACATCCTATATTTATTTGTAATTATCTGTGTAGTATTTCATTTTGAGTGTATTAAAGTACTTTTCTTTTTTGAAGAAAAACACTGATAGTACATTTTTCTCTTGAGTGTTATTTGTTGTCCACACCACATATCTGAATAAGCACTGGACTGCTCTGCCTCACTGTCCTCTGAGTTAAGTACTAAAAGAGGTTCTGGGTTACCCGCTTGTTGTCCCCATGACACCAGAAGTGAAAGGTACTGGTTGTTAAGGATTGAGGCCGACAACTCCAGATTGCCCTCCAACCTAAAAACCTTAAAGATCAATCCTCTGCTCTATAGAGAGCCACTGCCACTGCCTTAATCACCCTTCTCAAGGAGACAAGGAGGGCTCTTCACCACAACTCACCAATTCCTTCAATTGAGCACAGTAGCTTTCAATTATCATTTGCTGAAAATCAAATTCCCTAATTATCATAGCATTAAAATTCCTTACAGAGTCATCTTGATATATGCTACCATTTGGTTGTTTTAACACCAGGTGGTTGCTACTGAACTATGTCTGTAGCTTTATCAATAGGACAGGATTCATTATCTGTATGCTGGCTAATGCTGGACATATTGAGCAAACAAGAAAATGAGGCAAATTCTCACCATTCAACAGGGGACACTTAGTAACATTTCTTCAAGTAACACATTTTACCCTTTCACAAACTGATTAAAACATTTTTAGTGAGCACACAGTCTTCCAAGCCCTCCACTGAACTTTCACACTAGAAAAACCCCAGCTGACTTGGTCAACAAAAGTGCACCCATGATACAATAGACAAGTAATAGTGCCAGAATTGCATGACGGAGACTCATCATCTCCCGGTCCAGCTGCATAGATGCATCCCGAGGAGCCCATGTCAACTGAATTAAAGGCTTTGTCGATGTATACAAAAGCCAACAAAAGTGATCCTTTTTTTTGGCCAGCACTTATGTCACTTGGAGAAGGCAGCATTCTTGATAGTCCATATTTCCTCTATAATCTCCCCTGAATCTTTATCATTATTACTTCTTCACAGGCTCTTATGATATAAAGAGTAGGATATTACCATAATGGTCTGCTCTGGGAGTGAAATTGAATGATAAAAAGCAAGGTCAAATAATTAACTATTCTTTTATGTGGGAACCTAGCTAGTTTGTAAAAAAATGTCTCCAGGTCTGTGGGAAACATAAATGTCCAATCTTGCCTATATGTATTCTACCCTCTTCAGTTGGATCATTCCTTGATCCCCAGATAATTTGCAGACATTTTGCCAAAGTGATCTCGCCAATCCTCTTCCATGACATCGGAATCTGAGAAATGTACCAACATGTTTTCATCTGTGGCTACCAGTTTCTTAAAGGCCCTTGAGACCTTAGCTTCTGCAGCCCGTTTAACTTCAAACCAAAAGAGTTTTGGATTGCACATTTACCCTTAAAAGCCCTCAACCCTTATCTGCTTCTCAAGGCACAATTCTTAGGACCTTCATTATCCCGTTTTGATTTGCGATTTGCAGCAGTAAGATACCATAGACAATGCAAACCCACATCCATTGATTCAAACTGACATTCTGCTGTTATGCATGAAATCTGGAAGAAATGAGCTGGAGAAGCAATAGAAGGGAATAAACCCTTCATTCTTATATCAATGTATATGTTAAGTGGTGCAGATGACAATGCTTAGTTTGGTAGGTTGCTTCAAGTAATCAGCACTGGTGCACATTTTGGGGGATCCAGACTTATTTTGTATCACCATATTTGTTATAAGGCTTCTTTAACTGAGTTTTTCAGCATGCATATAGTGAAACCTTTATGTAACTGATAACAAATACTATACTTTTCTATACATGCAATTTTGGTCATATACAGTTACTCTGCGAAAGAAAATGCAAAAAAATCACTCTCTCTGATCTCTCGCTTATTTATGGGTGGGAAGGACAAGGAGAGCTGGGGTCGAAGGAGAAGGAGGTAGTAGGAGTGGGATCCACTGTGGGGAAGGCACTGGAGCCTCTATGACAGCTGGGTGGCATGATCCTCCAATAGGCTCCATGTGTTCAAGTGAAGGGGGGGATTCCATAAAGACAATACATGTTGGTGATGTAATGCTCATCGAGAGCCCGATGTGTAAGTAGTTGGTTCCCATGGGGGTTCAACTGATGCTTTGCAAGGTGCCCAGTGTTATTGGAGGTTCACGTGATGGGGACGCCGGGGGCATGCTATATGTATATACATCTTCAACAGACCAGTACCCCACTAGTATATATGTGGGTTCTGACTGGGGATCAAGGGGTTAGATGTGTAATTGGACAAAAAGAGTGAAAATCAGGTCTCCACCGATGAGGAAACTGGGGGTGGATCTAGGAAAAGAGCGCATTCCAAGTCCGGGTTTTGAGGCAACAACACAGGCATCTAGCATCCTCTCTGTGCAGTGCCATTGCTTAGGCTTTCGCCCATCGAATGGATGAGCTCAGCCAATGCGCTGGATCTATGGGGGTTGGTAATTTCCAGTGCAGCCCTGTGTGTGCATGGTCTCATGTATATACCCAGGTCACCCACCTCCCACGATGAAATGCCTGCTTTTATCATAACTTGTTCCAGTTGAGAATGTACAATACTCCAGCATGTTTATAACAGTGGACAATCCTGTATCATATGGCTCAGGTCCTCACCAGCAAGGCAGATCTAGAGCCTCAGTCTGAAGCTGCTGGGAATATGTGGGCCAGTTGTTTAGGGGAGAGATATGCCCTGTGAAGGATGTAGAATTGGATTATTTTCAAACAAACATTGCGGGTATATCAGGGCCTTTTCCCACTCCTTAGCATGAAGCGGCTCGCAGAAGTAGGTCTCCCATGTATCCTCAAGGGTTGCAGTGTGATAAGAGCCTTGGTGAGCCAGCTAACTAACTTACATCCATTGGCCATAGAGTGTAATGTTTTTCTGAGTTGGTGTGTGACTGGTATGGTCTTGTGGGATATCCAGCTGTCCCCCACAGCATCCTTAAAGGGGGCATAAAGGAGCAATTGGCCTTCGAAAAGTGCATACAGATCGGTCAACATTTTGAATGTCATTAATGGACCATTCTGACATAGATCTCCAATGCTTGATAGCTTGGCCTCCTCCCATATATGTAGTAGTCGGCAAGTATGTAGTCCGATAAGCGAGCCCACAGGTGCGTGTGGCGGTAGATGCCTAGTGACATCAAGCGCCTTCATCACACAGTAGAGTGCTACCAGCAGAAGAAGAGGCGTGTCTCAGAGTGCTCAGGAACTGGGGTTTAAGAGTCAGAGGAGAGCCTTGTGGGACAGAGGAGGATTAACTGATACTGTGTCCTCTAGAAACCAGCCCATCAGTCATCTAGTATGGACAGCCTCCATTATCCAGTATAACTGACAACTACACATGGAGGTATTCCTTCCTGGGATTAAGCCATTTTGATGATTATGGATCACGTGTGATAGCAGCTGTTGAACTCTTTGGGGTACCATTAAATAAAAGGTATCACGTCCCAAGTTCCCTACTAATAGCAACAGTCAAGGAAGGCTGATGCTTAAACTATTCTGCCACTTGGGAGTAAATAGTTAAATGCTGCACAGTTTAGTTGAGTCAATATGTGCTACATATTGATTCAATTTATATGTGATATGGTGTGGAAGATTAGAAGGACTGATCCATGTGTGTTGTACAGAATCATATAATTTAGGACAGGGCACTGGATGGCCTGGGGACTATACAGAGTAGATTTTAAACACAAACGAGTGTCGCTATACTTCATTGGAAACTTAAGAAGATATCCACATGTTGCCTGAGTGACTGTAGTTTCAGTACAGAACAAAATAATTGAGTTGTGGCACAAACAACTTATTTGGGGAAAAGAAGTCCCTATATGACTTTGACATGAATGACAGAGAATATTTCAGTGAATTGTAGTGATGCCACAGGGACACCACAGCTAAAAAGAAGGTAACTAGTGTACTTTAATGAGAGCGCAAGCCAACCCACACTCCTTTGGTCAACCTTCAACTTTTGCTGCAATTTAAACACACACAACTACCCACCATTATTCCAAGTGCTAATTGAACACAGAACTCCCAACATTACTACACATAACTAGGCTGCTGGGCACTAAGAAAAACATATTAAGATTTCACTTTAAAAAACAAACACATTTCAGCATTAAAGAAAACTTAAGACATGTATCAGTATATAATATGAAAGGAAAACAAAGGAACACCTGGAGCTAAGTAACCTTAGCAAAATCAGAATGGCACACTTTGCTGATGAGTTATCCTATGCATAGTAAGTAGAATTATCTATTTTGTTTCTCTGCATTATCATCATGCCCATATATATCCAGATGGGTTCTCAGACCACTCTCAGCATGTTTCAACTATGCCGTCCCTTAACCCGCACAGCATTCCAACATATTCTGAGGGTTACTTCAGGATCACAAAACTCCCATTGCCTTTCCTCTTGATGTGAACGACATTTCCTATTTTTAACTGATTGGACTTTGATCCGTCTTGATATCAAATGACTGAGTTTTCCATGTGCTGCTTCTAACCTAGTCCTGACTATACTCTCCTATTCTGTGAAGGTATCCCCTTGTTTCAGCCATCTCAACATTCAAGTTCTAAACAACAGGCTTTCTTTTGTGCCACAAATATAAAGGGGAAACCTTGAAGTATGGATTGGTGCAATAAAACCACAACATGGTCATGACTGCATAATACATGAACTACTCCCACTGTATACATTTGGTTAGTACTCTAATCATGCTTCTGATCTGACTTTTTGTCTGTGGATGATAAAAACAGCTATTCAAGGGCTACTTCCAGAAAGATTTCACTTTATCACCTCTTTATCATACCCAAACTGAACATTGTACCAGAGACCAAAAACTCTGGAAATCCTTCTGTAGAAAGTAAGTGTTTCAAAAACTCTACCTTCCTACTGGACATAGATTCAACTGCAGCCTGACTTCAGGCTTCTTACTTAATTGTAATTTAGGACAAAGGTAAAGCAGCTCTTTGTCAGCAATTTATTGAAAAGGCCAATTTTGTTATTACCCAGTGTTTTCCCATACTTAAAAAGGAAATCCAATGGGCTGTAAAAGACACATAGACAAGTTCAGCCCCTGTACACAACTGGCACAGACCATGTACCACATACTGGTGTCCACTCTGCCGGCAGACAATCCAGAGGAATATAGTGCCCTTCAAGTCCTGTACGTACGAAGCAAATGAAAAACAATGACTTTTGGTTGTGAGGAGGACTAAGATTCCCCACTTGTTCCCCACAGTCCAGGGACAGTGGATTAAGGGCTCAACAGTCCCGACACAGAGTCGTCCCATGCTGGGACTCAGTTTTATCTTCTGGAAGCACTAGAAGTGACAGTCAAGTTGGAACACTAATATTACCATACAGGCCCCATTGAGGAAGCCTATTTTTCTACCATTAAAGGGTGTCTAATTTTCTGTACTTGTTGTGGGAGAATCTATATGTTGTCTTGAAGAAGGTGGTAAAAATCATAGAGACCCACTGAAATGCATTGACGAAAAAAGACTGGAATTGTTAACATATTTGATATGATGATTGACGATCTTTAGTTCAAGTATCATGTACAATATGGATATAGAGCAGTAATTTCAAATAGAACATTAATGTTGTCTTGTTGTATCGCTCTCAACATTCTATATTATTTTGTTGTATGGTTTATGGATTGTGTCAATCTATGTTGCACGGTAATGTGGTAAATGTGAATGGAGTTTTTTAACTAATCTTTCCTACAAATGGGAATTGTTTTTAGTACTGGAAAGTGTTTTGCGTTTCTTTTTTATTATAACAAATGATATGCAATTTATAGTGTATATCTATAAATAAATCACTGAAATATTTTCTTATATTTGCCTAGTGTCTTTCCTATACTGCAGTGGTACTGGGGTTGATATATATGATACACGAGCGATAAGCCTTGACTGTGTATTAGATTGAAGGTTATGAGATATTGTGGTATTGGATCTCCCAAGGAAAATTTTACTTTTACTGCACAAACCACATGTCCCCTAGCATACTCATGAAAGTCTTTTTCCAATGAAAGCCACCAAAAGCACAAAATAAACTTTCCTCTCAGGGCCAACATCCCATGACATGGGCCATCATCTCTTGCCTGAATTTCACGATACTCATGCAGAGAACACACCCCAGTATGTTCTACATATCCTGCTGCCATAAAACGATTTTTAAATGTTGGAAATGACCATCTTTTACTTGGCATCCCCCTATATTTTGAGTTTTGGTAGTGAACCCATTTTCGTGCCACATGCCTTTGCAAACTTTACCCCTGCTAACCAGTGGTAAAGGACCCGTGTTCTCCTTCTTAAACATGGTAAAATTAGAAAACACCTAATTGGCACATTTAATGTATGCATCCCTAATATATGGTGTTACTTGTACCCAGGGCCTGCCAATTAAATGCATCTAGTGAGCTGCAGAACTCATTGAGCAACCCACTAAAGTAGCACTGTAAGACATATCTCCGTGCTGCCACTGCATACTGGGTGCACAATTTAAACTGTCAATGTGGCCTGGCAACATAAACCTTTTGACTTTGCCAGGTTTAAATCCTTCTTTTTATGGCTTGTAAGTCGCCTGCTTGGTAAGCCTGAAAGTCCAAACAGAAAAGTGAATGGTATTAAAAGTAGTACTTCTAAAATTAATGATTTACAGGTCCTGGAAGGGTAAAACCTCTAAAGTCATTCTTCATTGTAGCAAGGTTGGCTCTCCTATGGGTTAACACTGATTTACATTACTAAATTCATTAAGTAATACATTTAGTTTGGGAATAGCTAGATAATCACTTCAATGATTAACTTTAACAGTAATTTAAAATTCAGCTTAACGGTCCAGTTGGATTATAAATGACCTTTTTTGAAAATGCCACTTTTGGAAATGTTAAATTTTCCTGCCAGTGTTCAGCTGTCCTCTGACCCCACATGTCTTCCCTGTGGTGAAATGTGTATTGTCCCAGAGAGTGGACAAATTGCTCCATGTGTGGGGAGAGGGTTGCCTCCATTGACAGAATGCCTCAGATCTATGCACAGCCCATTCCTGAGCTTCAAAAGATATCTAACCTAGCAGATGATGCTCACACATAGGCCTGCCTTCCTTTTGTCTCTATAGTCAGACTGGCTTCAAACGCAGTAAGAGGGGAAGAACTGACTAGAACTGAATTAGAGGGTGGACAAAGGATTTCCCTCTACCCACAGACTGACACTGGGCATATATGTGAGTCCACGGGCCTCTCCTCAGAACACTCCTGGACCTGTGAAGAATCAGAAGGAGGCCTCTTCTGCTGTCTGAATACCCTGAAGAAAGACTGGATTTGCCTGCCTTAATCTCAGGACCCAAGATGCGACCCCAGGGGTCAGTTGGCTGACCTTCTGTTTGAGCTACTAGGACTCTTACCCTGCAACTGCTTAGCTGATTAGTTCCAACTAAACCTGCCCTGGACCCTGCTGCTGAACTCTGTTGGAGTGAATCCAAACCCCCAAGGTGCCCCCCCCCAGGCTCTGGATGCTTAACAGGTGTTGGAGTATATACCTCCTGTCCCCAAAGTGGAAGTAGTGGGACTTTCTGCCAACGTTCTGCCTGGAGAGCCAATGGAGACCGAGGTCACTGTCAAATCTGTTTACATCAACATCTAATTGTCAACCAATCTTTAATATCAATCAAATACTTTGATGCTTAAAAACTGTCCTTTGATTGTTTTCCTTAGTTAATCTGTAATTTTTATTTAGAATATTACACATCCATTGCGTCACTGTGATTGTCATTCAGTTCCTTTATAGACACTTATGAGGTGCTCTATTCTCTTGGCTGTTTTCATTGTGTCTTATAAAGGCAGTTATGCATGTGACTATATTTTCTCATTGTCTCTGGCTTCTCTCAAAAAAAGATATCAAAACCACTATGCTGGTTTAACATCACGTTTTTTTCTAATTTATTGAGAATCACTTAATACTCATCAAGAACTTCCCTCTCAGTAACAAAACGTCTGAAAGGTGTTAGTGGATTGCCTTACCTTCAAAGCCCAAAAAGAGTAAAAGTAGAAATGCCTTCCTCTGTAGCCTGAAAGTGGACACCTGGATATCACATAAATCTCAATCACAGGTCTCAAATGTATCCAGCAATTGCCTCCGTGCCATAGGTGGATGATTCGGTGATTCCAAAAATGGTGGTGGTGGATTTACCGCCTGCATATTAAAAGAAATTAGTTGCTATATAAAAGTTGAAAAAGTGACACAAGAGCAGTTACACTGTCCAACTATAGAGAAAAGGAACAGACAACACGGTAAATGATGTACTCTCACCACATTTGCAGCATTATATCATAAAAATTAAATGTGAACATCACAACAAACACACAGACATGAGACACTGTGCAACTCATAGAATATTTCTTGAAGAAATGTTTGAAGAGTACAAAAACAGTAGCCAATAGGTAAGATCCTCCTGGTTTAACACACTGAAGGTTGAATCAAAAGCAATGCCTTACTTACTAGGTGTGTGTCACTGCAGAACTCAGTTACATGGGTTATGACATGCTTAATTAAGGCGTGCACATCACCCTATTAAATATGTGCTCCAGATCGCAAACAAAATATTTCACAAAGGAAAGAAGTGTGCATGTCACCATAGAGCTCACATTCATGGGTTGTGATGCACTTCAAAAAGGTATGTGAATGACTGATAGAAATGTGTGTGCCAGGTAAAACAGAAGTTCGCTAAATGTCTCAAGTTGTTCTGGTACCTAGTACGTATGAGGCTGTTAGAGTGGGCTATCCAATTCGAATATATGACGAAACAACAAAAGTTGTTTTACCAATGGCTTTTACAAATTATGATGCCGGCATTACCCCTCAATTTATTTGAACAACATGAGTTATAACACAATACAATCACAACGAACGGCATTTCAACGCATTCATTTATGCCGCATGCCATTATAATGACTAACGGTATTTAATGGCACTTAAAGAGGCAAAGCAATATGCTGGTTTTACAAATAAAAAAGGACATATAACTGCGCCTCGTAGAAGAATTTCAGGCACTAAAAAGATGTATCTGCTACAAATACGTCTTGAATTTTGGCAAACACCACCATGCCAATGCTTGTTCCTAACGCACATATACAGTAAGGGGGAAAGTTCAGTAGTCCTACCTTTCTGTCTAAGGATGTGATAGAATGCTTCCCAAAGGAAAATGACGCTGCTTGAATGTCAGTAACGGTAGACATAAAACCAAAACAGAACAAAAGAATACCTTTCTGTCACAAGTTAATCAGGGTAAAAAAACACTCCAAATCACACGTGTTTTGAAAAAAACAAGGGCATGTCTGAACGAATATTGGCCAAATTACAACAGTTTTTGTTGATGGTGGCTTCAGACTACCTGGAGAGATCTGCATACATCATGCATAACTAACACTAATACCCTTAGCAGTAGATTAGTTGCCTGTTTTAATATTTCCCCACAATTTTTTGTTATTTTTCGATTTTGTTTTAAACCAAATTCAGAATGTTTTTGTATTCCTAGTGGTTTACATCTCTTATAAATTGGTTTTAGTTTGTCTATATTTATTTTGTAAAAAAATTCCCTAAACTCTGTAGCGAGGGTCAACTGCTACAACATGCATGGGATGTAATGCCTCCCCACTTCTGTCTTACAGTAAAGATAGCCACCAAATGTACTATAAATATGTGCCTAAACGTTGTCTTAGCTGTCACTATTGTTGTTTGCCTTCCAATTGATGTTGTAACCATACACAATTGAACTATTTAAAACTCAGAAGCGTTCTTAAGGCCTCTTTGTTGTGTTAGAAAAGTGTATTTTTCATCATTTGATTAGGGGTGGGCAGAAAACTCAGCCACCCCTGCTCCCCGGCCAGGTCCCTGCTTCTGAAAGCAGCCAGGCCGGGGAGAGCCTCCCCAGGCCCCGGTGGACTCCCGTTCTCAGCACCCGGACCCTCGGCTGGCTTGCAGGATGGGGGGCTCCCACACCCCGGGGCCCGCCGGACGGAGCACGAGCCCCGGGCCCGGTCCCAGCTTCCGAACCCTAGCCAGGCCGGGGAGAGCCTCCCCGGGCCCCGATGGACCCCCGTCACCAGCGCCCAGACCCTCGACTGACTTGCCAGATGGGGGGCTCCCACACCCCGGGGCCCGCTGGACGGAGCACGAGCCCCGGGCCCGGTCCCAGCTTCCGAACCCTAGCCAGGCCGGGAAGAGCCTCCCCGGGCCCCGGTGGACCCCCGTTACCAGCGCCCAGACCCTCGACTGACTTCCAGGATGGGGGCCTCCTGCATCTTGGGACACTGAGACGCAGCACGAGCCCCGGGCCCGGTCCCAGCTTCTGAACCCTAGCCAGCCGGGGAGATCCTCCCCGGGCCCCGGTGGACCCCCGTCACCAGCGCCTAGACCCTTGGCTGGCTTCCAGGATGGGGGGCTCCCGCACTCTGGGACCCTGGGACGGAGCACGATCCCCGGGCCTTGTCCCAGCATCTGAACACTAGCCATGCCGGGGAGAGCCTCC